>NC_067165.1:21985560-22145560 GCF_903995435.1 Acomys russatus
ATTCACAGGCTTCTGGGAGTCCAAGATATTATGTGGGATTTTTTTTTTTTTTTTGAAAGTTTGGCTCTTGGCAAAGAGCCAGCGCTATTTCCATCTTGTGTGGAAAATATAGAATTACCGTGAATTATATTGAAAAATTAGATTCATTCACTGCTGTGATAATTTATCTCCCAATCTGTCTCAGAGAGTTAGCAGCTGGTGAGAAAATAAAATGTAATTTAGGCAAAAAAAATCTCTTTTAATCTATGTCTGGCAGGGAGAAAGGCTATTAAGTGGGCTTACTCTTTGCCAATCAGGTGGTTTTCTTTAGCACACCCTTAAATGAAATGTTGTGATGAGGAGTAATAGGTGGTTGCTGTCCTTGGATGGGCACTGGAAACTGTTGGTGAGGAGTCAGGCCCTGCTTGCCAGTCCAAGCTTTCTTCCCAGGGCTCCTCTCTTAAATTCCTATTCCACTGGCTTCTTCAGGGCCCTGGGAGTTTCAGGAGAACTTCTGCCTGGCTGTAGAAGAGCCAGCCCCTCACTGTCACCTCATCCACTGAAGGCCTACAAGATGTTCCTCTCCCGTTGGAAAGGCTGGCTATTTTTCTCCCACACGAGTGTGTGCTCAGGTCCCGAAGCTGTCCTGACATCACTGTATGAGTCAGAGCACTGAGCTAGTCAGCTCTGTGAGAGTCAAGTCCAAAGTTCCCCGCAGGGGTGAGTCAGCCCCTCGAGTCAGCGGTGCTCATCCAGGCTGCCCTCAAACAGCAGCTGCCTTTACGTGCCGACCAGTGCCACACCTGCATGCATTGCACAGTGAAAAGGCAAGCTTGGCACCCTCGGCACCCTCCAAACAAGCAGTCTTGTCCTTGCTGAGACAGACAGCACAAGGGTCTGGCGGCCCACTTGCTTCTAGAAGAATGAATTCCCTAGTGGGAAGGCTGGAGGGGGTTCATGGGACAGACTCCTTCCACTTCCAGTTCTTCCTAGCTCTTCCATCCTTGGTGGAATTGAGCCATGGCCAAGGAGGTATGTCCTGGGCTACAATCAGGAGACTAAAGATATGGTAGAGTGTCAGGGCACTTCCTGCATGGGACTACATGTGAGATCAGGTATGTGCAGAGGAAACGCATCTCTTACAGTTCAGAAAGCTGGGAAGTCCAAGCTCAAGGCGCTGCATCCAGTGAGCAGAGACTTGCCTGCAGAATCAATGACAGGTTAGAGTAACGTCTAACGAACCCATTCTTCCTGCCACCTGACCCCGCTCCCTTGACGTCAGCATTTAATCCATTTGCTAGTTTTCTGCCATAGGCAAAGCCAGTGGGAACGAAAGGAGATTTCTTAACAGTGAAGAAAACCTGACTGATCTAAAGGGCTGGCGGGGGGGGGGGGGGTGGGGGGAGGGGCAACTGACTATAGGCTAAAGACTGGATTGCATCTCTTTGCTCATGTGAAAAAAAAATCTTTACTGAGTACTTCCCATGTGCCTTCCACTGCTCTGGGCATTGGAGACACAGCAGAGAGAAATAGAAAAAAACAAGATCCTTTTCATCTTCCTGAAGATTCTATCCTGGTTCAGGGAGACAGACAGCTCCCAGATATTCCTGAGTTCAGGGAGACAGACAGCTCCCAGATATTCCTGAGTTCAGGGAGACAGACAGCTCCCACATATTCCTGAGTAGAGGCATCTGAAATAGAAGACAAAAGTAAGGAGGCCCGAGGTGAGGGTGGACTGTGAGCACTCTAAGGTTGGAAGCTGCAGCGAAGCTGACGTCAGCTCTCGGATGGCTTACGGGGAGCAAAAGCCGCTGCTCCACTGCTTTGAGACACCCCGTGAAAAAAGCAGGCCGCTGCTCTTGAGCAAAGAGTCTCCAAAAACAGCCCCTTCGCCTCCTCTAAATGACTGTGTTTCTAGCTCTGGTGCGTTTGGGTCAATATCATCTTCCTTCTCCTTTTTTCATGAACTTAACCTATGTGCGCACGGTCCACCCTAACTGTTTAATCTCAGCCATGAAGGATTAGAAATTCCTATACTGAGGAAATCAACCTTCTCCCGGGAGTGTGAAGGGACAGAAAATGGCAACACATGGGAAAGAAACTGATAATCAAAAACAAGGAGCCCAGGACCCAGATCCGCCCATCATAATGTTCTTCTTGTAGGTTTCCAGGACCCTCTGGATCCTTCTATTTCCCCATTCTCCCATGCTTCTCTCATCTAAAGTCCCAATTATGATGTCCTCCCCTCTGACCCACTTTCCTGGTAAGTGAAGACTTTCATAGGACATGCCCCTTGGGCTAGTGTCTCGATATAAGTGAGTATAAACCATTTGACTCTTTCTGCTTCTGGGTGAACTCACTCATTATGATAATTTCTAGTTCAATCCATTTGTCCACAAATTTTGGGAATTCCTTGTTTTTAATAGCTGAATAGTATTCCATAGTGTAAATGTACCACAGTTTCTTTATCCATTCTTCTACTGAGGGGCACTTAGGCTGTTTCCATGTTCTGGCTATTATGAATAAGGCAGCTATGAACATGGTTGAGCATATATCCCTGTTGTGTGGTGGAACATTTTCTGGGTATATTCCAAGGAGTAGAATAACTGGGTCTTGAGGAAGCCCTATTCCCATTTTTCTGAGAAAGCACCAGATAGATTTCTATGGCACCAGCCAAGGACAATATAGGCAGTAAACTTCAAACCCCTACCCAGACCTACCCGATGGACCGGACATTCTCCCCGTTGAGTGGAGAGTGGGGTCTGACTTTCATAAAAATTCTGGTGCTCCATTTTTTACCATGTCCCCTTGATGGGGAGGCCTCGTGGCACTCAGAGGAAGGATAATAGGTCACCAAGAAGAGACTTGATACCCTATGAGCATATACAGGGGGAGGAGGTCCCCCTCAGTCACAGACATAGGGGAGGGAAGTAAGGGGAAAGCGGGAGGGAGGGAGGGATGGGAGGATACAAGGGATGGGCTAACAATTGAGATGTAATATGAATAAATGAATAAAATATTAAAAAAAAACAGAAACAAAAACAAGGAGCCCTGGCAGACATTAGAAGGTATGTTGCCCGGAATGAACCCTTCAGTCTAAGTTATTTAAAGGATGATTTTAGGTCATTGGTATCTGTCTTCTCAACCTTATCTGAAGTGTCATTTCATCTACAAATGCAAAATGGAAGCTTGCTTGTGAAGACATGGAGGAAGGACTGCCTAGCATAGAGGAGACTAGGAGACAAGGCAGGCACTGTGGGAGCCTGGGATGCATGCTGCTCCACACACGTGTCCACGGTGATCACCCAAACATCTCAGAGCCTATTGGTCCTCAGTAGAAAGGGAATTTAAACTAGCATCTCTTCAGAAAGCAAGAGAGTAAACAAGATAGCAACGTGTGAACGGTGCTCAGCACAGTGTCGGCAAGACACACCCAGTAAACACACTGCTGCACTCTCCCCCAGAGCTCAGTAAGAAGACAGTGAAACATTGTGCCCAGATGTGGAAGGGGCTCAGACCACGCTCCCCATGAACTGTGGCTAAACAGAACCACAACAAAACAACAAAACAACCACTGAATACAAAGGCTAGCACCTAAGGAACAAATGCGTATGAAACCTGGCATGGTGAAGGCCATACTACTGCTCTCTGGGAAGCTGCAGGATAAGCCATGGGTTGGAGCTCAAGAGAAATGGTTGTCTTCAGCAGAGTTTCTTAAAGTCTGGCTATTTCCTTTATTTAAAAATACCTTGAATAAGCTGGGTGGTGGTGGCACATATGCCTTTAATCCCAGCACTTGGAAGGCAGAGGCAGGCGGATCTCTGTGAGTTAGAGGCCAGCCTGGTCTACAAAGCAAGTCCAGGGCAGTCAAGGCTACACAGAGAGACCCTATCTTGAAAAACAAAACAAAACAAAAAATGTCTTGAATAAAGTATTATAATGTAGAATCAACATCCTATATTTCTTCTTGTTTTAAAAGTGAAAAATGGGAGTAATGAGGACAGAAATAAAGCCTATCAAAAAATAGGGTGTGTTGCCACACAAATGTCACCCAGCACTTGGGAGATGCAGGAGGATCAGGAGTTAAAAGTCATCTTCAGTTACACAGTGAGTTTGAAGGTAGACTGGGCTATATGAGACCCTGCTTCAAAAACACCAAAAACCAATGATGACAAAACAGTTTAGTTGATTTATCCTCTTAGTAACTATTGCTGAAGGTATTTTGTTCTTAATATGTGTTAGGGGGAATGTGATCCTTTTAAAAAAATTTAAAAGCACCTCCCTAACACAAAACAGGGCACAAACTTCAAATTTTTCAGGTGAAAGCAACAGAAAATATATTTCCATAAAGCCAAAATAATAAAAACAAACAAACAAACAAACCAGAATTAATACCACAAGAGAGTGACTCCAGATGAACGAGGTCCCATTTGCCCTTGTCAACTTGATAGAGTCCTCTGGGAAAAGAGTGTCAATAGAGGGCTTGCTTAGATGGGATTAGCCTGCGAGAGTGTCTGTAGGGGATTGTCTACAGTGTTAAGGGATGTAGGAGGGTTCAGCCCACTGTGGGTGGTGTAGTTTCCTGGGCAGATGGTCCTGGATGCTGTGAGAAAGCTAGCTAAGAAGGAGCCTTTAGGTGATCTAGCGAGCAGCATGCCACCATGGTTTCTGCCTCAAAGCTTTTGCTTGACTTCCTGCAGTGACTTCCCTCCATGACAGACTGTGACCTGTAGATATGAGCTGGATGGACCCTTTCCTCCCCTAAGTTGATCTTGGTCCTCTGAGTGCTTCGTTGCACCACCAGAACGAAACTAGGACAATAAGCGGGGCTCCCTTGTTCAAATGAGAAGACTCCCACTCATACTGCAAACTGAAATCCATCCAAGTTCATAGCACAAGAAAGTTAAAACTCTGAAGCATAAAATAAAGTGAATTAATGTGGAAAGACACCGTGTTCCTTATGGGAAGTCTCAACACTTTAAAGATTCAATTTATTTCTAATTAATTCATAAATAAAATATAATTCTAGTGAAAATTCAAATTGAATCTTTAAAACCTTGGCAAAGTGAATTTTAAACTATACTGGAAAGGATAAACATGGGAAAAATCAAAACTGAAGCAAGAGAATAAAGGGGTACTCTCTTTTATATATATATATATTAAAGGTATTTTAAATATGCATTAATTAAGAAAGTGTAGTCTGGGTAAAAGTGAAGTTATTACTTTACTCCATGAGGAATGCCCAGAATAAGCCTGTGTGAAAATATAGTATCTTTGACTTTGGGCAAAGTGTGGAGCATTACCGTGCTGAAGTAACATGTTAATTATTAGGAATTAATAAAATTGAATTGCTACATCATATCTCATACATAAATAAAGATAGGAGGGATTAAAATGTTAAACTATAAAACCACAAAACAACAAAATTCAAATACAAATAAAACTAAAGTCTTTTTCCATCTCTAGGTGGAAGAGGTAATTCTAAGCCAGAAACCAGAAACAATGATTAAAAAACAGTGTTGTCAAAACAAATAAAAAGATAAAGCCATAATAGAAAAATGTAGGATTAGACTATAAGTGTAAGGGGCCCCCAGACCTTACCATGCCACGTTAGAGATACCATTCTGAACATAAGACCCAGCATGGAGGTCCCCAAATCTTCCATAATGGGAATGAAGACCTAGTCCATAGATTCTGGAAATTTCTTAAATGTAGTAACTTTGCTTTTTTGTCTCCTCAAGTTCGGCTTCTTCCTAGCCAAAGTGTGCCAAGCAGGATGTGGTTTTTTGTGCACACACACACAAAAAAAGAGCTATAAAGCTCAGAGCTACATGACTCCAGCGAGTTCCTCACGCAGCCCCTGGCTAGCAACAAAGACTTGCTTTTCAGCTTTAGGACCATCCATCACGTGGTGGTCTCTGGTGGGCTTACCTTGTAATATATAAATATTAAAAACTGATTAGTTTTTGTCAAAAGGCTCATAATCAATTTTGAAGGAGAAGAAACAAAACTGAGAACTACTACACACAGACACATACCCATATCTACGTACATATATACATACGTACGTACACACACACACATATATACACCTACACACATGCACACACCATACACACACACACACATAAACACACACACACACACACACACACACACACACACACACACACACACACACACACAAAATGTTAATGCCCAGACCGTAGGGATTTTAAAAATTAGCAAAAGAATCAAAACATAAAATGATTTTTTATAAAAAAGCACTCCATAGGAAAAATAGGCGAAATGCACAAACAGATGAGCTGTAAAGAAAAGAACCAATTAATATATTTAATGAATTCAGCCACAACTGGGAACATAGCTGAATTGTAAGCATGGGGACCTGAATCCCGTCATCAGAAAGCACATAAAAATCCAGGTGCGGTGGCACATGCCTGCAATCCCCATACTGGGGAGACAGGACAGGGGGTTTCCTGCTTGATGTCCAGCCTGCTTAGCATTTTCAATGAGGTTACGGCCAGTGAGGTGGATGGCACCTAAGGAGCAAGACTCCAGGCTGGCCTCTAACCTCCAGTGCACGTATGCACATGTGCACCTGCAAACATACAGTCATATGCACACAGAGACAAAAAAATAATTTACCATGCCATCAAAGATATTAAAATACAGACTAATGCCTCTCAGGTGGGGGAGGGGGTGAAGGCCTAAAATGTACATTTTTTACTAAGAGAGCATCTGAAACACAAGCACTTCTACATCAAAACCCTTAAATATACTCAAAATTGCTAGAGGTATGCCATTCCTTAAAAAAAAAAAAAAAAAAAAATGCATTCTGGGAGTCCCGCTAAGATTTCACCACCAGCCTTTTCTAAGCATTCAAAATCAATGATAATGAGCCAATCTAATGCTGATGGCCAGGCATCATGCCAAGCCATTCACACACATTATCTCATTTTACCCTCAAACAACCATGGAAGACACCTTCCACTGTCGTCTCCTCCTTACAGATAAGGAGGTAGAGGATCCGAACAGCTCCGTACCCCAGCAAAGGGAGGTGATGGAACACACCACAGGACAAAGGTGATATGAACACGGTGAATAGGTACTTCTCAGAGAATATGGAGAGGCACTCCTCTCTGCTCATTTGTAAATGTGGGTGTTAGTAGGGCGCCATGCTGGTAACCACAGAGTGGGAGAAATATAATGTGCATATAATATCTCTTTGGGGTAAAAAACACCAAAAAAAAAAAAAAAAAAAAAAAAAGGATGCGAAGAAAGGAAGGGGAGAGGGAGGGAGAAGAGGAAACTGGCAGGGAGAGATCATGCTATCAGTGATGGTTTTCTCATGCTGGGATCTATAGCTCAGCAGTAGAGCCCTTGCCTCGAGTACTTCCCAAAACACAAAGCACTGGCTTTTTAAGTTACAGAATGATGCTAACCTTAATTTCCCTCTCTTTACATCATTTGCCTTCATTTGTTCTTCGATGAATACACACCTTTAGACTCAAATGGTGTTTTATTTTAAAGTGGGAGAACACGATTGATGACGTCATTTCCACTGACAATTCTTTTTAATAGATAGACAGGATTGTTCTCAGACCATAGCCCAGCCCTGAAGGTGCATCCAAGGTTGCTGGGGTCACCAAAGTTCTCCAATTTTCTTTATCCTGGTCTAAAAGCAAGACCTGTTTATTTAGCTTGGAGTAATTCTGCTCTTGCATCCAGGGAAACTCCAACTTAAAACATCCTGTGAGTCACTAAGTCCACCCTCTGGCAAATGCTTTGTTCTTAGGCTGAAGGCCGTCTGTGTTCCCAGCGAAACGAGCACATCCCGGTGCTCAGGCTTGCATACTGATGTCTGAAAGCCTCCTCAGCCCCGTGCCATCCAGATAGACAGCAACCAATCCCAGAGCTTGCCAAGCTGTTAGCATCACGAATAATAAAAAACATCCTGCTTCCTCGAGTCTGGGTCTTTGCAGCAAGGTGAGATGGGCTACAGAGGGAGACTTCAGCACAGAGTGAGGTGTCGGGTATTCATCAAACTGGCTGGTGCGAAAGAATGGAGTCACAGCTCTGACCATTGCTCCCAAGGCCAAGGCCACAGGATGAGGGAATCATTCCTGAAGGATGGAGGAAGCTTTGCTTTACTTTCTGAGTTATATTGTCAGGCCTTGGCAATTCTTTCAGTAAATCATCATCATCATCACCATTGTCATCCTCATCCTCATCATCACCACCATCACCACCACCACCACCATCATCATCATCATCATCCAGTGAAAGTCAAAAGTGGTGGTTCATGTCAGCACTCGGGAGGTTGAAACAGGAGGATTGCTGTGAGCTCCAGGTTGATTTGAGCTACATAGTGAGTCCCAGGGAAGTGCTGGTTCAGAATAAGACCTTGTTACCCTCCCCCCCCCCAAAAAAAACCAAAAAGAAGAAAGAGAAAGAAAGGGAGCAAAGGTAGGAAGAGAAGAAGAGGAAGGAGAAGTAGAGGAGGGAAGGCGGGAGAAGAGGAGAGCTTAGAGGACGATGAGGTGGTAGAGGAGGTGGGGAATAAGAGGAAGGAATAGAGAAAGGGGAAGATGAAAGAGGAAGAGAAAAAAAAATTGTCAACGACCAATCAAAACATGCCAGTCCTAAGTAACAAGGATGGACAAAGCAGATGAAGTCCTGCTTGAAGGAAGCTTTATATCTGATCGGTTTAAGTCCCAGCTAGAGAAGCTGGCAGGGCTCAGATCCTGCAAGCCTTTGCAGAGGGTTTGGAAATATGTCTGATAGCCTATGGAAGCCACAGAAAGTGGCTCTTTTAAATTTTAAAATATTGTAAAGTTTATAAAGTGTCTCTATATGAAAAGGTAATGTACAGACAACTACTTCTAGCATGTTTTCAACTGTAGAATTAAGTTTATAATATTTTTATTTTGCTTATTCACTTTACATCCCAATAGTAGCCCTCCCTCCTCTCCACCTAGTCCCCCGCCCCTCTCTCTTCTGCCTATACCCCATCCCCTACCCCTCAGAAAATGGGAGAGGGTGCCCCAACCAACCAACCCCAGCACATCAAGTTGCATCAGGACTGAGCTCATCCTCTTCCACAGTAGCCTGGCAAGGCAGTCCTACCAGGGGAAAGTGTTCAAAAAGCAGGTGACAGAGTCTGTGTCAGAGACAGACACCACTCCCCTTATTAGGGGACCCACATGAAGACCAAGCTGCCTATCAAATATATATGTGTACTGGGCCTAGGTCCAGTTCATCCATGGTTCTTGGTGTTCCAGTCTCCACAAGCACCCCCTAGGCCCAGCTTAGTTGGCTCTGTCAGTCTTCTTGTAGAGCTCCTGCCCTCTCCAGGTCCTTCTATCCCTCTCACCTCTACTTTTCCACAAAGCTATCCCTTGCCCTCCCACCTCCACTTGATATTTGGCTGTGAGTCTCAGCATCTGTTTTGACCCATCCGCTGCTGGGTGGAGCCTCTCAGAGGACAGTTAAGCCAGGCTCCAGTCTGCAAGCATAGCAGAGTGTTGGTAATGGTGTCATGGGTTGGTTCTATCCCACAGAGTGGGTCTCAGGTTGGGCCAGGCATCGGTTGGACATTCCCTCAACCTCTGCTCCATGCACATCTTGTAGGCAGGGTAGAAAGTGGCTTCTTAACGGGACAATGACAGTACTTGCCATGTTAGCAATAGTGTGAGGAGCTGCAGGCTGGACACTGCATTGCAGGCAGGGAGGTAGCTTCCAGTTCTGTGAGAGATCTTGTCCTTGCAGTGAAAAGCAGGAAGGGGGTGACTCTGTGCTTGCAAAGGGTTTGGATTTCTTTATTGTCACCTAGTACAGTGGCTCTGGGCCTCTGTCCTGTCTTCTTTGACTATCAGCCAGGACTAAGGATTTTGCTCCAGCTGGGACTTTAGCCAGCAGCTGGCCTTTTGGCCCATGGTGTCAGGCCCAGGGATCTGAGTCATGGAGGCAGCGTCAGGGGCAGCATAGAGCCAGGGTGACATTTGCAGCCCACACAGATACATTAGCACCCCCACAGTCTCTTGAGCCCACAGGGCCAGGCAGACTTTGGCTGAGGTCATGAAGGCAAAGAAAACTGGAGCACATGGCGCCCCGGGGGAGAAGACAGAAGTAATGAACCCCGTTGAGCACACAACACCCATTATCACTGAACACTGTGCTGGCCTCAACTCTGGACCTAGCCTCTAGCTCTGCCTGAGGTCACACATCCAGAGTTCTAACTAACATCTTTGCAATGACCATGTGGGTCTTGGGGACATTTGGTACTTGCGGGACACTGAAGGATGAACAGGACTTTGAGGGGATAATGAGCAAACAAAGAACAATCCGGAAGCAAGGGCCAACACAGAAACACAGCGGTTAAACCCAAAAACTCAAGAGCCAGAGTGCTAAGCCCAGAAGCAAAATGCTACTTACTAGCTTTGTGACCACAGGCACATTATTTACTCTCTCTGAGCTCCAGTGTCTTGTCTACAAGCAAAACAATCCTAATATCCCTGACAGGACTGGAACGGATGCTGCAAAACTTTACATACTGAAGACTGTTTAGCCCAGGGTGAACAGACCATAGATGGTTGAGCTGATGTCATTGCCTTTGGGTAGCTTTTACTGTGGACCTAGGTGAAGAAGATGCAGGTGAGTAAGAGGTCAGACAGTAGAGCGAGCACACACATGCACACGAGCATGCGTACACGTGCACGCACATGCACACACACACCCAGCCCCAGAAAGGGGAACTGTAGCCCAGTGAGGTTTAAACACCCCTCTCTCCAGGGGGGATTCTTATCAGCAGAAAGCCAGAGCCACAACTGAGGAACATTTCATTTACATATCCCTGAGTACCAGCTTTGGTCCCTGCTCTCACCATTGATCAAGTCTTGAGGAAGAAAATACAGAGGGTCCCAATGAAGTAAACAGTGAGGTGAGCTGTGGAGAGACTCTAGAAGATGATGAAGGCGTTAGGACCCAACTGAAAGGGAGAAGTGGGCCGCACGAGGACATCAGGAAACACAAGGGCAGGATGGCTTTGGGGTCATGTTGATGCAGGATGGTTGCTGGACATCAGTGAGGAGAATGACCACAAGTTTAGGGGTTCTGGGGTGTGGAGCTACAGCCCTAGTGGGAGGCACTGGTAATGACAATCTGGATACGATGGCCCTGGCTAAGTGGGCGTGGTGGTCCATCGCATGAGCAGAATGCTGGGGAAAGACAGACGCCAGCTTGGTTTTTGTTTGCTCACGCACTTTCTTCTAATCTCCACTCTTCCATTTCTTCTCAGTTACTTCTTTATAATATATTCCTCTGGTCAATTTTAACTCCTCAAATTTGTCTTACTGCCATAGTGTCACAATCAGGGGCAGTACACCATGAAAGCTACAAGCTTATTGAAAAATGGAAATCTCTCTTGAAATTTGCAGGCAAATGGACAGACCTAGAAACAATCATGCTGAGTGAGGAAACCCAGACCCAGAAAGATACGCATGGTATATACTCACTTACAAGCGGATATTAGACTAACATAGATGTCCTCTGAGAGACTCTACCCAGCAGGGGATTGGGACAGATGCTATGACTTGCAGGTGGACTCTGGGTAGAGCGCTTAGAGTGGTATGGAAGAGTCGGGGGATGGAAGGACCCGGTGGGGGTTGGGAGTAGGTCAGGAACCACACAAGGAGATCATCAACGCCAGTAGATCTGGACCCAGGGGGTCTGCACAAACTGCTGTACCAACCAAGGCCAGTGCATGCAGAGAACCTAGACCTCCTGTTCAGATCTAGCCAATGGACAGCTCATTCTCCACGGTTGTGGGGAGAGCGGGGACTGCCTCTGACATGAACTCTGGTGCTTCAGATTTGATCACCTCCCCTTGGCCAGGAGACCATGTGGGCACACGGAGGAAGGGGATGCAGGCTATCAGCATGAGTTCTGATAGGCTATGGTCAGATGGTGGGGGAAGAGGCCACCCCCCTGTCGGAGGTCTAGGGGAGGGGAATAGTGCAGAAGAGGGAGGGAGGGAGGAAGGGAACAGGAAGATGTAATATGAATAAATTATAATAACTAAATAAGTAGATAGATGAATGGAAGTCTCACATTTCTCAGCCCACCCGCTTCAGTATGGAGCACAGAGGCAGGATGATGCACATTCTTCCGGTTCTGCTTCTGCCTTGTCTTTTCCCCCTTCCCCCACTCCTCTAACTGCCCTTGACTCCTTGGGGAGAAACCAGGAAAAGGCAGAGGAAGTAAGGATAGGGTGGGCCCAGCTGGAGCGAATTATCTTGGAGTTAGTGATATACAAAGCCAATTCCTTCTGCGGATTTCTCCAGGAGCAGCATCCTCTTGGTGTCTTGCCTTGGGTGAGTATCCAGCAGCAGAGCACTGTCTGCCTGAGGTCCAGAGGTCAAGCTCTGAAGAGCTCTCGCTAAGCCTCACCACGCGTGACTTAAAATGACTACCGCCCGTGAGGTGAACACGGACACCCTGAGATTCTTTCCAACAGTCCTCCAGCTCTCACACCCCAACCCTTCAAACTTGTGGTAGACAACAAGCTAAGATCCTTAAAGCTGCTTGGGGTTACCCTTTCCTATGTGTCAGTCCTATGTAGGAAGCCAAGGATACCAGAAACCTGCCACCCCCCTGGATGAAGAACTCCTAAGGACCGGCACTGTATCTGGTCTGCACTTCAGATCCCAGAAGTGTGCTGGGCATTTACTTTGTGCATAGTTCCAGTGGTCAGAAGAATGGCCACCAAACTGTCCCAAGAATCTGGAAAGGTTAAGTTTCATTGCTAAGGAGAGTTAAGTGTGCAAGTGAAATTAAGAATGTCAAGCCCTGGAGAGGAAGAAGTTGTCATGGATTTTGTAGGTAGGACTAACACTATTACCAGGGTCCTTGGAAATGGGTGAGGGAGGCAGATCAGTGTCAAAGGGATTTGAAGATGTGTCACTGTGTTTCTGAAGATGGGAAATGACTACAAGCCCAGGGTTGCTGTCTCTAGGATCAAGGATGTATGGACTGTCCTCTAGAACCTTCCAGAAAGAAGCACAGTGCTGTTGGCTCATTGATTCTAGAGCACCAGGACTCAGGACTTCTGAGCTGCAGTAATCTAATGAGTATGGTGTGTGGGTGACAGTGGTGGTGACTGAGTGTGTGTGTGTGTGTGTGTGTGTGTGTGTGTGTTGTATATGTGTGAGTGGGTGTATATGTGGGGTTTGTGTGTGTGTGCGTGTGGATAGGTGTGGTGGTGTCCATGTGTGTGTGGGGTTATGTGGAGGGGGAAGCCATTTGAAGAGGCCTGAAGTTGATGTCAGGTGTTCTCCCCAATCACTCTCCACATTATTGTTTTGAACCATGATCTCTCACTAAGTGTGGAACTTTCTGATTCCTCAAGACAAGCTGGCCATGAGCCTTGGGGATCGGTTGGCCTCTGCCTCTCTGATGCAGGAATTACAGGCACCT
Organism: Acomys russatus; assembly: GCF_903995435.1. Classification (NCBI taxonomy): domain Eukaryota; kingdom Metazoa; phylum Chordata; class Mammalia; order Rodentia; family Muridae; genus Acomys; species Acomys russatus. The sequence goes on from NC_067165.1 coordinate 21,999,013, forward strand.
GCCACCTGCCACCTGCCCAGCCTTTTATTTGTGTGCTGTGGATCTGTGCTTAGATTCTCGTGCTTGCACAGCAATACTTTACCCTCTGAGTGCCCCTTGCAGCCCCACACCCAGCCCTAGGTGCTCTTTCGTGGAAGCTGCTAGATTCGTGGGTGGCTTATTAAAGCACCCATCAAAACCTAATATGGTTGACTCTCAGAGAATGTTGGTTGAACCATGACACCATATTGGGTCAGAAAAGTACTTCAGGAGCATGGAATGTGAACAATGGCAAGAGGGCAATTCGGAGGGCTGTATCGTGGCTCTGGGAAATGCTGTAGACCCCTCTGTCCACAACAGTGATGGGACATTTCTGTCAGCGATACAGATGTTTCTCCCCTGCAAAGCACTGATCATCAGATTCCATTCCTCCTTACTTTGTCATAGACCATTCCTTTTTTGTCATTTATGTAGTATTTCAAAGTTATAAAACTAATAAGGGCATCTGGTAATGAGTTCTGCTCCTGAAAATATATATTTGTGTGGATACTTTTATATATGTTTATACATACACATATAAAAATAAAGGTTACTTTATCATCTTTAAACAACTGCTATTGTTACGGTGTCTCTTCAGTGTTCTCTGCACATGCAAAAGCACCCATTTCCACATAGATGCATTATTTGGCGTAAAATAAATTAAGGTGTAACTATTGCTCTTCTTGCTTTGTTCACCATGATGGGAGTGCCTTCTGATAGTGCCTGTAAGTTGGCTTGATTCTTTTTAACAGTTGCATGGTACTTTATCACGTGCTGAAATGATATGCAGAGGGCTTGGTGTGCAATCCACCAGGCTGTGAGGGTGAATCTCTTTATCTCAAGACAGCACACGCCCGGGCATTTTAGGACTTCCAAAGGCCCTGCGCGCTCCTTTTGCCGTTACTACCTCATATGACATCAAACACATTTAAGCAGCCCGCATCAAATATACATCGTGACTGTGAAAATTGAAAGGATTTTTTTTATGATTTTGCTTTTGAAATAATTTGGCTCTAGGTAAATTTATTTAATTCATGATAGACTGTGGTAATCATCACACAGGCTTGGGAATTCTCTCAAAGGGAGACAATTGAACCAGCAAATAGTCTTTAAGTGTGCTGACTTTTTTTTTTTTTTTTTTATGACTTAGCAGCCATGGATGTGACAGAATGCTATACGTTGTATAGACACCTTCCTTTTTCATTTTATTGCCTTATTTTATGTGATTAAATATCATTAGTTTTATTTTTTCCCTCTCTCCCTTCCTCTCCCTCCCACTCTCCTTCCATTCCCTTACTTTTTTTTTTTCTTCCTTCACTTCCTCTCTATCTTTCTGATAAGGTCTCTTGTAGCCCAGGCTGCCCTCAAGGTTACTAGGTAGCTGAGGATGACCCTGACTTTCTGATCCTCTTCCATTTTCTTACTTTAAGTGCTGAGATGACAGAGGAGCGGCACCACACCTGGTTTGTGGCAAATTAGGGGTCAAACCTAGGGCCTGACTGCTAGGTGAGTATTCTACTGCTGAGCTACAACCCAGTCTGTCTCTGCTGTTTTGTAACAGGTTTCATGCAGCCCAGACTGGTCTTGAGCATCGGATTCTCCCTACATTTACCTCACAAATGCTGAATCATAGGTGTGCATTGCCACACCTGGTTTGAGGTGGGGATCACAGGTGTGCACTGCCACACCTGGTTTGAGGTGGGGATCACAGGTGTGCACTGCCACACCTGGTTTGAGGTGGGGATCACAGGTGTGCACTGCCACACCTGGTTTGAGGTGGGGATCACAGGTGTGCACTGCCACACCTGGTTTGAGGTGGGGATCACAGGTGTGCACTGCCACACCTGGTTTGAGGTGGGGATCACAGGTGTGCACTGCCACACCTGGTTTGAGGTGGGGATCACAGGTGTGCACTGCCACACCTGGTTTGAGGTGGGGATCACAGGTGTGCACTGCCACACCTGGTTTGAGGTGGGGATCACAGGTGTGCACTGCTACACCTGGTTTGAGGTGGGGATCACTGGTGTGCACTGCCACACCTGGTTTGAGGTGCTTGGTGATTGAGCCCAGGGATTTGTACGTGCTATACAAGTACCCTACCAACTGAGCCACATCCTCAGCACTTTGCTTGTTCAGACTTCCTGTTTGTCTTAGTGCCTGTGAAGTTTCTCATCTCTGGAGATGAGTCTCATGGGCTTAAAGGCTCTGTCCATACTGCCCCTGGCCAGATGCCTGGGTTAACCCTGAAGGTGAATGGGTGGCTGAATCAGTGTGTACCTAGCAGTGGTGTTGTCAGGCTGCTCAGCAGAGTTTCGAGGATGAGGATGGGTAGTTCTCAAAGTGATCTAAGGGACAAGGGCAGGAATGTGGCACTGGAAGAGCTGAAGTCACATCTAACAGACACCGCTCAAGGATGATCTTTTATTCCAGAAATGAATGGGGTCGGAACCCTGCTGTTCCCCAACTCTTCATTCATACACTCTCAGAGCATCTCTCAGGGGTCCTGCTTTGTCTGTGCTCCCTGGGTGGACGGTCCGTGCTTCTCCCGAGGGTCTCCACCTCCCAGGGGCGGCCAATCCTGTAGGTCTCTCCAGCTCCACCCTTCTGTTCAGTGGACTGTGAAATGGAGCTGGCAGGCCCGCAGGCTCGGAGCTGATAAACGGGCCAATGGGGGTCTCCATCAGGAGGGAAATTTCCCCCATCTGCACTACTACATGTGGAAATGTCACTCTGATCAGAGCAGTAAGTGCTCAGGAGGGAAGGGGAACATAATGACAGAGACAATTTGGCGTCCCATTTAATTTCCTCACTAAAATAAAATAAAATAAAATAAAATAAAATAAAATAAAATAAAATAACACTTTCGGAAAGAATAACTTTCTCTGTGGCAATTCTTCTCCAGGGTAAGCACTCGCTCTATGATGGGCTATTTCAAGTGGTGATCATGAAGATGAGGCTAGTACAGCGTGGGGTGCTCGTATTGTTCTGAGCAAAATCACTGGGGGCGGGGGAGGGAGAGGCGGGGAGGATTTCGGGTCCCACAGGCAGCTATTATCTTTGAGGAGTCCCCCATGGATCAGAACAGTTTCCATAGCTCAGGACCGCAGCCAGCCAGGAATCTGGGCAGAGCCGCAGGTGGAAGCAGTGGACTTAGGAGAGAGAGCTAAGATCCTGTCTGGCCAAGAAAAGCAAACAGAGATACACAAGCTTGGACTCTTTTGTCTTCTGGCCCAGGGAAGCGTGGAGGTCATGATTCGAGTCCCCGCAGTATTCTCTAAGCTCAGCCCTACCACACTGTGGACCACTGTGCTCGTGTTTTTCATGGTCAATATCCACATCCCTCTTCTTCCTTCTCTGCCCTCCATCACTGTGAATGGCTCCTGCTACCAGCCACAGCGAACCAGCTGACACCTCCTGCTGAAGATGCTTTGTGGCTTTTGTGGCTGTGCCCCTGAGGACAGGGATGCTTCTTTGTTTTCACAGTCATCTGTGATGGTCAATCTCATTGTCACTGCAGTAGTGCGGTGGTCAATCTCGTTGACTCCAGACAAAGGATGCAACTGCCTGATAGCAAGGCTCTCCAGACAGTTTTTCTTCTCCATGTAGGGGAGAATGTTGTGCCCTCCCTCTAGTTTCATTTTTATTCTTGTCTATTCTGTGCCATTCCATTCCTATTCCACCGTCCTATTCTATTCATTTAGTATAAAAAAAAAAAAAAAAGACCCCTAACTTACAGCAATTCATTCTGCTACCTGGCAGAGACTATTTTCTTAGCTTCTCTTGCAGCTACAAGCAACTGGGAAAGTAAATTACCATGGAGATTGGTGCAGGAATGTTACATATAACTTCAGGGAGATCTCCTTAAAATGACAAAAGTGCATGCTCTCTCTTCTCTTTCTTTTCTTCTTCTCTCCATCCAGAATGCAGCATATGTGATGGTTGGAGCCTCAGTGGCCATCATCAACCCTGAGATGACGGAATGGAAAACATGTGGTGAGGGTGAAAGAGCCTCCTATAGATGCCGTGGAGCAGCCATCACTGCTCTTTGTTGTTTTCTTTCTTGAGACAGGGTGCCATTTTACTCTAGGGTGGCCTGGAACTGGCTGGCCTCAAACACAAGGCCATCCTGCCTCTGTGTCCTGAGATCACAGGTGTGAGCCACCACGAGTGGAGCCACCTTAGCTTATAAAGCCACATTTATCGTGGGTCTTTACATCACACAGGGTTGAGCATTCTGCTGAGATGCGCCTATTGCTGAGCAGCCTGCCTCTAATGCATCTAAGATCTGCTATGCTCTCAGATACCTGAAGTCACCCTCATTGCCCATGGAAGTCTTTGTAGCCTACCTTTGTCTATGTCCCTTGGGCAGGAGTCCTGCCTAATTCTTGGCTATTGCTCAAGGAATGCTTTCATCCTAAGACTGAGAGATGGGCATACTACTTACAGGCATGCCAGTCCTTTCCTCAGCTGGGACAAGGGGATCTCTGGTTTTGTGGCTGTGCTCCAAAGTTAGGGATGCTCCTTCATCACAACTGTGACATTAGTGTGATGGTTAGTCTGGTCCATTTGACAGGATGTAGAATCATCTAGGAGACAAACCACTGGACACGTCTGTGAAAGAGTTTCTAGATTGGATTAATTGAGATGGGGTGTTCTGTACTGAATGGGGGACAGCGCCGTTCCATAGGGCAGAGCGCCTGATTAGATAAAAAGGAGAAAACAGGTAGAGCCCCGGTATCCATCACTCCCTGCTTCCTGACTGAGGAAGCAATGTGACGAGCTACCTCACACTTCTACATCCATGTCCTGTCCGCCATGCTGGACTGTGACTTTGAATTGCGAGCCAAAACAAGTCCGTCCTTCCTTCTACCACTTTCGTCAGGTGTTTTCTCATAGCAAAGAGGAAAATAACTGGTACTGCTAGCTACTTGTCCAGCATGTGATTTCTTCATTCATTGACTTCTATTACCAATGGTGAGGAGTAAGGTTCAAGTCTTGAGATGCCTTGAGAGGCGTCACACATGGCTGCCTATCATCCTTCAGGGAATGCCTTGCTTACACCATGAGAATATTCCAGACTCCAGAATGATGCACAAAGAGAAGAGTTTGTCCAAAACTGACCTCCTGGGCCACAGTCAGAATCAGAAGCCCCTTGGCAAACCTGCTGATCTATAGACTTGGAAAGAAGGGACAACTATTTCAAATTACTACATTTCAGGTGTAGTTTTGCTACTATTTTTGTTTTGGTGAGGGTATATTCAGCGTGGTAAGAAGGCTCTCTTGGGGCTGTGTGGAGCGGCTCAGTAGCTAAAGTGTTTGCACGCAAGCATGAGGGCACGCATTCAATCTTTGGCACCCACAGGAGAAGATCCTGGCACTTAGCACACAGCTGCATCAGGAAGGTGGAGTTATGGGGATCTCTGGCCAGCCAGTCTACCTGAATTGACCAGCTCCATGGTCAGTAAGAAACCGTACCTCAAACTATAAGGTGAAGAATGATTGGCAATGACACCCAATGTTGATGTCTAGCCTTCTCACTCATATATGTGTGTGTGTGTGTGTGTGTGTGTGTGTGTGTGTGTGTGTGTGCATTCACTCACATGCATATACACATACACAGTGTGTGGAAGGGTAGGGAGCCTTCCTCATACCTTTAAAGTCTTTAAAGAATCTCTAGGTCTTGGTATGGCCAGGGGCTCTTCAAAATCCACTGGGTATGAGTTCAATCGTGACCCTGAGCAGATTGGGCCCCATGCCCCATCACCGACCTGGCATTTCCTGACTCTCAATTCTTTCCCCTAGAGAACAGAGATAGGTCCCTAGACCTGCCTAGAGCCTCTTCTTCCTGGTTTACCCCTCAGCCTGAGACTCACATTAAACTATGTTCTCCCATCACCATGTGCCTCCAGCACGTGGCCTGGACACCCCAGCTCAGCATGCCAGTGTTATATCAGCACCTCCCCCACCATACACACAGGTATGTGGTGAAAGTGTCCATTTGCTTTATTAGAGGTTTGGTTTTAAGTGCATGAGCGCTTTGCTTGCTTGTGTTTATTTGCAGCGTTTGCCCGGTTAGCCTCGGAGGCCGGAAGAAGAAACGGGATCCTCTGGTGCTATAGTTAGAGACACTATGTGGGCACCAGGAATCAAACCTAGATCCTCTGCAAGAGTGACAAATGCTCTTAACTCCTGAATCATCTCTTTAGCACGAAAAGCGTCCGTTTCTTAATCCAAACCCTCTTCTGAAGCTGACCCACAATCCCTAGCTTTCCTCAGTTCCCAGAAGACACCGTGTTCTCCGCCTCCATGCCACTGTACATCCTCTTCTATGGCTTGAATGTCCTCCTCTTTGCTGGTGTGTGACTGTCTCAAAGTGACACTGATATGATGGAAGAAATGACGCTAACAGTCACACTGAAGAAAACAAAATGTCTTATAAAGTCAAGCAGCAAGCCAAAGGTCAAGGTCAAGGTCGGGGGGGCGGGACAGGTTAGTACAGAGTTCAGCTACAGCAACAGGGACCCAATATTCCACAGAATTCTGTAAAATACAACCTTACACGTCCCTCTTCCAGCTCTGAGCTTATTACCTACCACTCAATCACAGCACTGGTCTGCCCCAGGTCCAAGTGCAGTCTACAGAGTCAGGAAAGAATGAGATTTTTTTTTGTTTTTTGTTTTTTTTGTTTTGTTTTTTGTTTTTTAATTCTCCAAACCTCACTTGTCACGTTGCTGGTGCTCAGTGCCTACTGAAGGAACAACTGGACCGCTGGAGTTGGGCACACCTGGTTGGCAGGAGCCGTGTGCATGACAGGGGCCTGCATGGAAGGGCTGAAAGTCATGCTTCTAAGTTGCCTCCCTGACACTGGACCTGTCTCCATAAAACATCCAAAGCAATGGTCCAGAGTACAGTAGTGACCACAGGGCTCTTCTTCAAGCCATCCAAGAGTGCTGTTTCTCTAAAATCCAAATCTGGACCCTTTCATGTGACTTACAAAGGAGAGCTGCCATATGGAACAAATGAAAATACAGCACAGCAGGGCTGAGCTCAGGGCTCAGGGCTCAGGGCTCATGGCTCAGGGCTCAGGGCTCATGGCTCAGGGCTCACGGCTCAGGGCTCACGGCTCAGGGCTCATGGCTCAGGGCTCAGGGGTAGAGGGTTTGTCTAACATGCACAAAGCCCTGGACTTGATCCCCAGCACTGCATAAACCAGGTATGGTGGTTCAAGTCTGCAACCCTAAAGCTCAGAAGGTAGAGGCAGGAAGATTAGAAGTTCAAAGTCATCCTCTTCTATAAAGTGAGTTCCAGGCAGCTTGGGCTACATAGGACCCTGTCTCAAAAAGTAATAACAGGGGTCTGGAGTGATAAGTCAGTGCTAAGAACACTGATTACTCTTCCAGTGATCCCAGGTTCCATTCCCAACACCCACAAAATGGCTAACAACAGCATGCAACTCCAGTTCCAAGAGATCCATCAGTCACACATGTCATGCACAGACAAACATGCAGGCAAAGCACCATACACATAAAATAGATAGATGATAAATAGATAGATAGATAGAGAGAGAGAGAGAGAGAGAGAGAGAGAGAGAGAGAGAGAGAGAGAGAGAGAGAACATACTCACTTGGACCTGAATTTTTAGATAATCATCAAATATTTCTTTTGGCATAAGCATACCCCCAAGCAGACTTTAGAATATACTTACAGCGAAAACAAACTTATTGTTTATTTGAAAATCGAACTTATTTTGATTTTTCAAATTGTGTATTAACCATTGGAAATATTTTATTGGTGCATATTAACGGCATTATTCAGCCTTGCAGAACAGAAGCATACCCTTTTCAGGAACTGGAGATCTCCTTATTAAATAAAATAAGCCTGGATCAGAAAGACAAATATCATGCCTCCATCGCATGCAGAGTCTAGATTTCAGCAAGGCTGTGAGGGTTCTTTGAATTTATCTGGCAGTCCTGTTTACAAAGCCCTCCACCTCTGACCCCACTGAGCTCCGCAGTCTCCTAAGCCTCAGTCTCAGCCTTCTTAAACCCCACCAGTCCTCTGCTACCTTCCTCTAGACTCTCCAGCCCAGGGCTCCTGTGGGGATTAAAGGAACTACACCACACATCTTGCTTTGAACAGTCCTGCTTCTAAGGGTCTGAGCTGGCTCATAGCAGGGGTTTTTGCTGTTATTGCTCTTAGCCACACTGTTGGCCACACCCGCTTTACACTTGCTGCTCTGTTTTGTTGGATCCATCTTATCCATTCCTATGGTTTGTATATTATTTAAATGTCTGATCTGGATGTTCCTCAAGGGCCTATTGTAATTGATACTTAGGCAGTGGGGTGCTGCTGTTAAGGAGCAATGGAGCTTTGGGGGAGTGGAACCTTGTGGAAGGGTCCTAGATCACTGGGGTTGTGGGGTAATTCAAGTGCAGCCCATTGAATTCTCTTGACAGGATTATCATAATAGGACCAAGCCTGACCCTGCCAGTTCTGTCTTCTCTCTCCTCAAATCTGAGATGCAACCACACCTCCTTTACCCTGATTCTTCTTCCATGACTTTCCACAATCCACTTTCTCCAGAGGCCAGATAGATGAATCTCTCAAACTGTGAGGCAAATAAACTTTTCTTCACTTCAACTTAACCGGGTCCAGGCATTTTGTTACAGCGACAGAAAGCTGACTAATACAGCCACCTCCCCCCTCCCCCCAGCAAGACCTCAGACAGTCTCTTCTCTGGAAAGCTTTCTCCAACTGAACCTTAGATGAGAGTCAAGGTCACTGGCATTTTTTACTCTATTACAGTTCTGCTAAGATTTGGATGTGGCTTGTTCATAACTCATGTGGGAAGTGGTAAAGTCTCTGAGAAGTGATGAGGAGTCTAAGAGAGCTATGCCTTCTTCCTGGACATGAATTCTCATTCCTGCAGAACTGGATTGGTTAGCATGGGGATAGGCTATTACCGAGAAATCCTGGCACTGCCTTGCAGTCTCTCACACAAACTTCCACCATTGATACCTTCTACCACACCTCTCACCCAAGAAGACAAAGAGACCTTGGACCACCCTCTGGGACCTGTAAAACCTTGAGCTAAAACAAACATCTTTTCCTTTATCAATAATCCAGTCTCAGATATTTTGTTGTAGAAACAGAGAATAGATCAGGACAAGCTCTTATTACACTGTATCATGATTTCTTAGTCGTTTGTCACCCTGGCCGACCCATGATGCTAGGCAAGACAGGAATCTGCATCATTTTAGGCTTTGTTCTTGGTGCTAAGCCATGAGACAACATCCACATTCAATGAAGAAACATCACGCTGAAACCTCCTGCTCACTGGAAACAGGCTTCTTGGCCTTGAGCCTTTTGTGGCCAAGGTCCAGAGAGGCTCCAGATGTGTCCAGCTGTGATGCCCATTCCTCCTGGGGGTACTCAGGCTGGTCCTGTAGCAAGGAGGTAGCATGCCAGAGGATTTATTTCAACCCTGCTTTTTTTCTGGCTCTACGAATCATACGTCAGGCATTAGGAAAGTTCCTTCTCTGAATTCCAGAGTCTTCATTTAGCATGTGGGGACTCCACAGACACAGCTGAATAGGACTGAGAGGGGAGAAATTTCTAGAAATGGTTGTTGGGCATATAAAAGGACCCAGCAAATGAGTTTTATTCTTTTCTTTCCTACAGAGACAACGAAGGAAGTTTGGCGGTCTGTAACTGGTCAGTTTGGATAAAGCAGTGTATTTTTGGGTTCCTGATCAAAATCAGGAAACCCCCACACTTTAAAAGATGAGAAGGAAAAAGGGTGGAAGCCAGAGAGGCCTCGTGCGGAGACTGGACAGAGAGAAAAAGGACGGCGTGGGTTGGGGGAGGCTGGAAACAGCGGATGAATCATCAAAGTGAAAAACTTAAAAGACGCTTGATTTCCCACCTTGATGTCTGCCTTTCAAGGGCCTTGTTGGGCTCCTCCCGGGAAATCAACTTTGAGGCTTGTCCGCCACAGAAAGGCATTTACTCGGCGCTCTGTTTCCGAGTGGCTCCCTATGTCTCCCCAGGTGCCCATTCTGTCCTCGGAGATCTGCAATTTGACCTTGGAACTGCAACCCCCTCTTTCCCTGTAGTACAGACTTTGACAAGAGCGGTAGGACTCGAATAACCACACTTAGATCCTACCAGGATGCCCTGTGGTGTGGGGTGGGGTGAGCCCTCCCACCTGACTAGTCACATGCCTCAAAGATCAGAGATATGTGATCTCTGGGATGTCAGGAGTCAGGCACATTATTGGCACACTCGGTGTGAGAATAGGGAGAGCCCACTGTTCTCCAGGAAGAAGAGCAAGCCAGGACAGAGGCATGGAGCCAGGCACAGTAGGGAGGAAGTGGTGCATGTGGAGAGTGTCCCAGTGCCTGCTGGGAGCTGGAGAAGAGGAGTGGTCAGGGAAGGTCTAGAATACTCAAGGCATAAATGGGCAATTCTATGCATAAAGGCCCATAAAGCCACGGCTGGTGGCTTTAACTGTAACCCTAGGGATGGTGTGAAGATGACAAGCAGTGATGGATGGAGAGCCCTGTCTCAGAGGACTTGACAAATAGACTGAGCTGGAAGGAAAATGTAAATCAGAGGCAGGTGAGGGGGCTTTTTTTTTTTTTAAGTGCTTGCTATGCAAACATGAAGATTCATTTTGATCCTGAGAACTTACACAAAACAGCTGGGCATGGTGGTATTCGCTGTTACTCGCTGTAGTGTCTGAATTGGGAAAGTGCAGACAGATAGGTCCTTGGGGCTTGCTGTCTAGCCAGCCCACTTGAATACACACACACACCATGCACACATGCCCCACCACAACAAAAAGGGACAAAAGAATAAAATTGGAGTTTCTGTTCCTTTCACTGCCTCCCACTTCCACGCTGTATACACCCCTCTTTCTTAGCTCCAGGTACAAGGTTTATAGGACCTTCTAGATCTACCTCTGGAACTCTCTCCTGACCTGAGAGCTTGTATCAGCGCCAACCACCCCTGGATCTGTAGGATACCAGTGTCGTGATTCACACAAGATGCCCTCCAACTTATGCGTTTATGTGGCTGTCCCTTCCTCATTTCCCCAACCCCCTCCTGTTGGCATGTATGCACATGTTCTATGTCAATCCTTACATGCATGCATGCCTTTGGAAAATAACGCTCACTTTAGTCTGTATAAGGATGACTGCGTTTCTTGTGTCTTCAGTCACCCGGTTTGAACTTCTGCCCATGTGGCTGTGCACACACCTTTTCATTGCTTCCTTCGTTTTCTGGGAGCACTTTGCTTGCCTCTAGCTTCCTCTTCTACACATCCTGGGACATGTGTGTTCTTGCGCGTGATCCTCTGGGCTGCTGTAGGGTTTTCTTTGGAAGATTGTAAGGTCATCGGGCATATACCTCTTCAGCTTGTTCTGCAGTGCAACTGTGCCTGCCCAGTCCTAGCCCTGTGTGCCCCCTTGCAGGCACAGCTTCTGCTCCTTGCACCCTAAGTTTCCACTGCACGGTGTACCTTCAGTGAACCTGTGTGTTTCAGGAACCTGCCCAACCACCATGTTTTACAGGCTGGCACACTAGAGAAAAACAAAAAACAAAAAACACTTGTGGCTCGTGTTCACACAGCTTAGCCTGGTCCAAGTCGGCAAACCTGAGAGATTCTTGGCAAGTCGGCGTCCTTTCACTTTACTCCAAGGTCAAAGAGTCTCCTTATTTTACAGAAGAGGAGAAAACGAGTCCACAAAGTTGGAGCTACCGGAGATAAGAAGAGGGAAAAGTCATGGCTGAAATTGCCTCCATCCCCAATAGCTATCACACCTTCAGAGTAAGGGAGAGCTGGGATATGTGAAGTAGGGCTGCACTCCCACTACATCCCACAAAGAGGCTAGGGATGAGATGGCTGACTCTATGGGCCCCTTCCTGCCCACCCCCTCCCCAATAAGGATGATCTGATGGCCTTTTCATCAGCCTGAGTTTTCCAAGGCTTTAGTTCTGGGTAGTACCCTCGCTTTATTTAAATTTTTAATTTATTTTGAAAAAATATTTATTCTTTCACTTTTCTTCTCTCTGTCTCTCTGTCTGTCTCTGTCTGTCTCTGTCTCTCTGTCTGTCTCTGTCTGTCTCTGTCTCTCTGTCTGTCTCTGTGTCTCTGTCTCTCTGTCTGTCTCTGTCTCTGTCTCTGTCTCTGTCTCTGTCTCTGTCTCTCTCTCTCTCTCTCTCTCTCTCTCTCTCTCTCTCTCTCTCTCTCTCTCTCTCTCGTGTTTGGGTTACAGAGGAGGCCAGATGAGACTGTCAACTCCCACCTGGAGCTGGAGTAATAGGTGATTGTGAGCAGCCAGACACAGGTGCTGGGAACGAAACCTAGGTGCTCCTAACAGAGGAGCCATCTCTGGTTTACGTCTTTAGAATAAAGTTTGTTTCTACATAATTGTCAGTTGCTCCAATGTATCAAAGGCAACACAGAAGTCAGTTTAACGTTTATGGGCTTGTTTGGGGGATGTTCACAATGTAAGTGAGTGGATAAGCAGGCGCCCTGATACGTTCACGGTGACATCCTTCCTTGGTTCATGGCTTTTCATCTCCTGTCTCTTACCCTCTCCGGGACATCATTTTCTCAGTGAGAGTAGGTATGGGAGGGTCAGGAGGGAGTGGAGGACACTGTCTGTTGGGACTGACCCTTCCAGGTGCCTCTGCCATCAGACCAAGCCACAGGCCCACTCCTGTGCTGTGATTGTCCTTTGGTCTCATGCTCCTAGGTGCCACATGTCTAGGCTGTGCATCTCTTCCCAGCCTGTGCATTGAGAGGCAGGAAACTGCTCCCCCTTTGTTGCCCTATTCTTTATGCAAGAGCAGATGCAGCCGCCTCCACACCTCCGCCCTCTTTCAGCTCTCCAAATCCACCCTGGCACCACAGGCAATTTAACAGACAGATCTAATCTCACTAAGGTTTCAGAGGCACCCAGACTCTGCCTGCCTTGCCCTTCATCTACTCCTCTTCCTCCTCCTGCTCCTCCCCCCTGAGGAGACCCTGAAGTCGGGGGGGGGGGAGGGGACAGAGGTTCCCCCTCAACGCCCACTCTTTCTACTGGACAAGTCTCCAGCATTTCCGAGGCAATGTAAATGGATGGCTAAAACTACAGACTGTCCAAGGGGCCACAAGAGCCAGGATACAAGCCTTAAACGAGATACTGGACTTCTTGTTGCCGAGATCTCCCACCAACAAGATGGACGTGGGGAGCACTGATAGGAACCCAACTATTAGCAAAACTTGTCTGACTGGCTTGTGTGTAGGGCTCACATGTACTGAGGCCTATTGTAAACACCAGTACAGTGGCTAGCTTCTGGTAAATGGAAAACAGGTGTAATTGGCAGGATCATGGGTGAGGAAAATGCCACGCAGCCACAGAAGGTGGGGAGTGGTGGCAGCTGACCGCCTACATGACTTTGCACCTCCTCCCTATCGCTGTCCAAAAGCCAGAGATTCTCCGTGATGGTTCTAGACCCTGTTACAATGACGGTATTAACTGTCACCACTTTCCCCCAGTGAACTCAGTGCTGGTGTGGAGGTATCCCTTCTAGAGTGTGCTAATTGAGGTGGGAGTACGCCACCTCAGTGTGGGCGGTACTAGTTCTTTGGCTGGGGATGGTCTTAGAATGGGTAAAGAAAGGGAACCATGAGCTGAGCACAAACATTCAACAGTCTCTGCTTTCCAACTGTGAACGCAACATGACTGGCTACCTCAAGCTGCCCCTGCGCCCTTCCCGCAGTAATGGACCAGATCCTTGATGTGTGAGGCAAAATAAACCTTTCCTCCTTAGGTTTCATACGTCAGCTACTTTAGTGCAGCAACAAGAGATGTATTTAATGCAGAAAAATTGCTTCCCTGCTAAGGCCAGCGGCAGCCTGATATTTTGGACCTGCATTTTGGCTGGAGCTCACACACGTGACACTTCACAAGTTGAAAAGCGCTCCGTTCAAGGGCAGGGCAGTAGATTCAAGCGCAGGCCTTGCTTCGCTGTCCCACTGGACTGGAGATGAGCTGTAGTCGTGGACTGAGTTTCTTTTGTTTCCTGTTGTGACTTTAGTGTTTAGCGTCCTGAGACATTCGAGCAAGCACTCGGGAAAGGCCTGCAGTGATGCAGGAGTGAGTAAGCACATGGATGGATGTGTGAGTGGATGGCCATGTCACTTAGAATCTCTACTGTGTGTTTTGAGGTCCTTGGTGATTAACGGGGGGTTCTATCCCTGGAGAAGATACACTGTTGAAAAGAGAGCAGTCAGTGCTGTGGCATCTTATTTCCTGTCAAGATTGAGCAAGACTGGGTTGAGAATCCTTTTTCTTTTTTTGGGGGGGGGGTGGTGACCTTGTGTCTGCCATGTATCCCACTGTCATACTCAAGTGAGCCCAGCAGCAAAGATTAGCTCAGTCCTCTCTGAAAAGGCCAGAAGGGGGTGGACAGAGTGAGTTGGGATGCAAGCACTAGATGACTGAGACCATGGTACATCCCATGGCTAAGTGGCCCCTTCAGAGGGAACTATGGCTCCACTAGATGGTCAGTTATGGGATGAGGGCTGCCTTGGGATGGAACATGGCCCTGCCTAAGGCCACAACTTTGTAAAGAAAATGGCAGCTATCAGGGAGGACACAGTGAACCAACTGCAGGTAGCATCACCGAGCAGCTGGGACCTCTTGAGGAGCACTTCTCTTCTTATGGATGGTACTGGTGGCTCACCCCCATGTCTGAGATGTATTTGATATAAAGATCACAACGTGGTTTACTTGTTCTTAAAAGGACCCAGAGGAGAGAAGGTGTTCTCTTTTTCTCGTTGTCAACAGGCCTGGCTGTGATCCTTGGAAATGGCTGTAGTTCTAGGAAGAACCCAACTTAAGATAAAGCCAAGATGTTCTATATAGCAAAGGGAAATATCAAAAGAATCCAGGTCCTCTGTGACCTTGGTAGCCTGTAAGTTAATCAACCATGGGGCTGCCCTGCCTCTGGATGGGTTGTAATATGAGATAATAAATCTTTTTGTCTAGGACTGTTGAGTCGAGTTTGCCGGAGCCAAAAAAACAAAAAAGCAAAAATCGTGATTAGATCTATACCTCTCTCTCTGTCTCTGTCTCTGTCTCTGTCTCTGTCTCTGTCTCTGTCTCTGTCTCTGTCTCTCTCTCTCTCTCTCTCTCTCTCTCTCTCTCTCTCTCTCTCTCTCTCTCACACACACACACACACACACACACACACACACACACACACACATCCATATTAGGCAGAAAATGGAAGCAGTCCTACGGGAAGAGCCTACTGATGTTTAAAGCTATCCAATAAGGACCCTGTTTTATTCAGATCTAGGAAATGAAGTGACACCAGGTAAGATTGGGTGTGAACAAGCCAATTAAATCGTGACATTTATTAGTGTCTGGTTCCTGAAGCATAGGACCTAATTGGTACACATTTGTCCAGGAGAGAGTTTCTGAAGCTATAATTCTGTTGTTAAAACTAAAACTCATAATTCTGATGCTAAATGGCTCTTCTGTTCAGAGACCATTATGCAATTCAAGAGATAGCCTGTGCCTAGTACATAAAGTTCTCATAAGGAAGATGGTGCCAAGCCTGTTGGGCTTAGCTTAGCCAGTGTCGGCCTGCAGTGTCCCCGGAGATAGCCCCCTCTCATCACCTCTCCCTCCCACCTCATCTCCTGTCCAGTGAAAGAGAAGACCTCACAGCTGTCTCAAGTAGGGGTCACCTGTGAACAGCCTCTATACTGGCCATTTGCATCCCGCGTGTATAATGTACAGAGGTGGAGGCTCTGGAGGAAGCAGTCATCTCCAGAAAGGCCAGGAGAGTGGCACGGGGAATGGGAGAGGACTTTAGCTTGGTTGCAATAGCTGCAGAGTCCTTAGATCCTATAACTAGGTGGCACTTTGGTAACTGAGCCTATGGCTCTACTAGATGGTCAATTAGGGGTTTCAGGCTATGGTGGGACAGCACATGGCCCTGGGCAAGGTCACAGCTTTGGAAGGGGAAGGGCAGTCTGCTAGAAGGACATTGTGAGCCATCCACAGTTAACACTGCTGAGCTGTTGGGGCCACAGGAGATATGTCTTCCTCTCACACAAGGCTCTGAGAAACACATACTAGCACTCATGACACTGCTGATGTAGAGTTGCAAAGAGCTAACCAGAAAATGCTCCCTTACTCCAGCTCCCTTCACAGAACCTCCTGAGCACACCGGCTAGGCCCCAGTGGATGACCCCATACCCACGACCATGAGTTCAGCACTACTGGATTCAGTTCTTTAACACAAAACAACATTGATGATCTCTAATAGACTATGAGACCCCCAACTCAGGGTATGATGAAAACAGTATAGATTCCCCCAACTCCTATTTCTGGCCACCACCCTATCCCTGCTACCTTGGAAAGATACTTGATATTATTTAAATTGCACAGATATACTTCAGAAAAGAGGGAGAAATGACAGGGTGCATCAGGGAGAATGTCTATATTGGGGGCAGAGAATCAAAGTTACAGTTGTATAGCAAGCAAAAACCCATTAATTTCATGTGGTTAAAGAGTTAATCATGAAAAAAAATGAAACCATAAAAGAATCTGATCCAATTGCCTTCTAAATATTTATGTTCATGCCCATGGATTTGCACTGCTTGTAGCTTTGGTCAGAAAAGCTAGGCAGACATGGAACTGTTCAAAGCAATGAAGGTAAGTGTCTGGGAGGGTCCATCTGTACCAACCCTCCCCTTGATGCTGAGGGAATATGGCAGATGGGCATGGAAAGAATGCCCATCCTCATGCCCCATCCTATTGGCAGCTTATGGCTGCTGGGGGGAGTGTCACATTTCTTTGGTGAGTGGCTATTGGTAGGTTGCCCGTGCCTCAGTGGATGGCTCCACATCTAGGCTCAAATGAGTGGGACTAGTTAGACTCAGTGGATTTTTTAAAAAAGAGAGGAGGGGAGGTATAATGAAAATAAAAGGAGGGAGAGTGAGAGAGAGAGAGAGAGAGGCAGAGAGAGAGACAGAGGCAGAGACAGAGAGAGACAGAGAGGAGAGAGAGACAGAGAGACAGTGAGAGACAGAGAGAGACAGAGAGACAGAGAGGAGAGAGAGACAGAGACAAAGACAGAGAGAGACAGACAGAAAGACACAGAGAGACAGACAGACAGACAGAGAGAGGCGGGGAAGAACACGAAGTTGGGAGGGAGATGTGTTGGAGACGTGAAGGAATTGGGAGAGAGAGGGATGTGGATATGACCAAGACATATTATTGTTTGCATGGTTGAAAATTTCAGATTAAAAAAAATTCTGAAGATCAGTCCAAAAGGATGTTTGTATAAACTAGGGTTATTTGAGCCTTTTTAAGCATTCCTAAGTTTGCAAGCCTTTCTAAGCAGAACGATAAAGGAAAAGATTGATGAATTTGATTACTTAAGAACAAAACCTTCAGTGGGTCAAAAAAATACCGTACGCAAAATTAAAAAGTAAATGGCACACTGGGGAAATATAATAAGCATATATTATAGATTAAAGGTTGATGCATATGAAGAACTCTCAGAAGTCAAAAAGGGAAAGATAACCAAGCCCATAAAAATGGGCAATTGACATAAATAAGCAATTCACTAAAGAAAAATTACAAATAGACAATAAACTTATGAGGACAGCTTCAGCCCTGCTGGAAACAGAAGCTTTGTAAATTAAATCAGGAATGAGTGTGGGGAATTGGGCTCTCTGTGCTTTGCTGGAAGAAGTGGGAACTGGTGCAACCTTTTCAGAGGGCAATTGGCCATATCTATCAGAGGCCTTTAAAATGTACATTCATATACTTGACTCAGCCATTTCCCTTCTAAGAACTTATCGTAACGATCAAAGCCAATATATACGCAAGCTATTTAATCATAAGGGGCAGCCAATAGAGCGTTATTTATGTTAATGAAACCTGGAAATAATTTGCATAGGCAACTGTAGGCAATTGGTAACACAAAATATAGGATATCCATAATGTGAGATAGTAGGAGCTATTAAAACAAGGCTGTTGAAGAATTTTTGCTAAAATATGAAATTGTAACATGTTGCTAAATGAAGAAAAAGGACTGTAACACAAGAAAGATAAACACCGTGCTGTGTGTATGTGTATATTTATCTATGGATGTACTCATTTATGTGCGTACATATGTGGGTGATTATACACATGTGTGTATGTATTTTTGTGTGTATATATGTTTAAGTATATGGATGTGTATGTACATGTGTGTATTTATGCATGTGTGTGTTTATTTATGTGCATATTGTGTAGGGGTGAATGTATGTGGGTATTTATATATGTATGTGTGTATATGTATTTATGTGCATATGTATACGTATGCATGTGTGTATTTATGTATGTATGCACATGTGCCTGTGGGTATTTATGTATGTATATGGGTTTATGTGTGTGCGTATGTGTGTTTGTATGTACCTGTGCATGTGTGTACATATATATATATATATATATATATATATATATATATATATATATATGGTTTATGTGTGTGTGCATGTGTATTTCTGTGTGTTGCATGCACACACATGTGCCTCTATGAGCATATATTTTCCAAATGTTAACCTTATTTAATTGGCATCATATTACTGATTTTTAAATTTTTAAATGTCTTTTCTGTGTGCTTTCTAATTTTATTTAGAAAATAAAATGTCAAGAACAAAATAATTGGGCTTGGTAGAACAGATACTAACAACGGCCTTGTTAGTATTAAGCAGCAGGACTGGGCTCCCGGCATCAAGGTCAGTTGGACTCGGATTCGTCCTGTTTGAAAGCAGAGGACTGAAAGCTCACCTGAGAACCGTGGGAGATGCCCAGGGCAACACGGTGGCTGGTATGAGGCCATCTGTTATTGTAGGCAGAAAGAGTGCCAAGCACCTCAGTGACCAGCCCAGGACTGACAATGAGGTGAACAAAGGTGTAAGTGAACAGTGTAATTAGTAATCCTGCCTTCTCCCTCTCCTTCCTTGCAGAAAGTTCACTGCAGGAGAAGAACCAGCAGGATGCTCTTGTCACCAAGGCAACCTGATTCTGAGCAGAGGCTGTGGCCCCAAGGAGGCTAGCTTCCACCTCGTTTTCTTCCTCCAGCCTGTCCTCCCCTCTGGCTTTTGTCCATTTGTCTCTCCAGAGAGTGTCTGCACATTTCAGAGTAGAGAAAGCTGTGTTCACTGTATGAGGATGTTTTATGTTAAGCTTGACCCACCCAGAATCAGCTGCATGAAACTCCTCAGTGCCCCAAGCACAGAGTGTTTTGATTTAGCCTTACTGATGGAATAGATGGCAATGCTACACTGAAGCTTGGGTGGGTAGGTGGATACATGGATGGATGGATGGATGGATGGATGGATGGATATAGATGATGAGTGGGTGCATGGGTGAATAGAATAAAGGAAAGAAGGATAGTATGTAGGTGTCTAGATGGGTAGATGAGGGGACGGGCAGAACAAATGAAGGAGCAATACATGAGTGAATGAATGGAGGCATAAAGGCATTGATGGATGGATACATGGGCTTTTAAAACACCAAATAGTTTCTGAGGAGTCCACTCCAAATCTACCTGAATTTCATTTAAGCTCAACATGGGATCCTTGCTGAAATGGGTAGGACTCTCCATTTTCCAAACTGAGCACCGGAAGCCTGCAGAAACTGAGTCATGTATTGTGTGCAAACTCCTCCACACCAGGGCCAGCTGAGGCTCCCACTCATTCTTCCTCTTCCTGATCTTCCCCCCTCTCTCTCTCCACAGCCTGAGGTTGGAAGCCGGGGCTGAGCCACATGATTGTGTCACACACAAGAGCTCTGTCACTTGCCAGGTGCACAGGGCTCTGCAGTAGGGCCACATAGACGGTGTCACACTGCATGCTTTCCAATGGCTCCACAGATAGAACAATCCAGGCTACAGAGATCACCACAAGAGACCTGGTTTGGCAGCTCCACATGCCAGCTCTGCTTTTCACTGGTCACTGGCTGATCACATCACTGCACCTGAGGCACTGCCTTCAGGACCTTCCCTTCTGGCTCTGGATCAAGAACAGCAGGTCAAAAGCAGTTCCAGTGCTTTTGGAGGCAGTGGGTCCACACTTGTAGAGTCATGTCCTGGGTGCCTGCTTCATTCTCAGCCCTGCCCACATCCAGAGACCATAGACACTTGCCTGGTCACAGTCAGAGATGCCTGGTCCTTGACTGAAGGAGGGAACTGTGCTGCCCCTGTGAGGAAGACAGGCAAGACCCATCCTCAGGTCTTCACAGTACTCTACTTATAGGCTTGTGGCCAAGTCGCTAACCTTCCTCCAGGATTCAGTCCTAAGTCACTATGGTTTGACTGGCTAGAGCCTGGCAACAACATCCCGAGGCACCCAACACACCTCTCTCCAAAGTGGCTTTGTGTCCCTGTCCACTTAGCTGTAGTCTGGGTTGCCCAGGCCCACACGTACATTTTCAAGTTGAAATAGCCAAGACGCCTGTGTCTGCGTCCTCCATGTTTCTGAGAAACAACATTTTACATGCTAGCCTAATCCTGGAACAAAGTTCAGTGGGCCTATAGGGCCCAGCGGTACTGCAGGCTCCTCTCTCAGGATCCAACAGGGTCTCTACCCAAAACCAAGGCCTGGTAGCACCTACACATTGCCTTAAGAGAGAGAGAGAGAGAGAGAGAGAGAGAGAGAGAGAGAGAGAGAGAGAGAGAGAGAGAGAGAGAGAGAGAGAGAGAGCTGAAAGCTGTGAGTTAATGTTGAACAGTATTGGGGGCTCCTGTTAGAACAGTATAGAAAGGAAAGTCGGGCCTCCATGGACCCTACAGATCTAAATCTGGAGAGAAGGATTAATCAATGTATAGTAGAAAATGCCAGGCTAGAGTTTGGACCCATGGCCTGCAAGGTCACTAAACAAAAATTACAGACTCATTCCTGAGAGTGTAAACCTGTGTGTGCTGGAGTGCGTCTGACTGGAGTGGGCTCCATCACTTTTATTTATTTGTTTATTTTTAATTTTTTTTTTTTATTTTGGTTTTCTGAGACAAGGTTTCTCTGTGTAGCCTTGGCTGTCCTGGACTCACTTTGTAGACCAGGCTGGCCTCGAACTCACAACGATCCGTCTGCCTCTGCCTCCCGAGTGCTGGGATTAAAAGGCATGCGCCACCACCGCCCGGCCTTTTACTAATCATAGCACTGACTGATCATTGAGTGTCAGGCACTGTTCACATCCGTACAACTACATGCTTCGCGCACTCTAGCTCTAAGTCCTGTGAGGTTGGGGGCAGAGGCGCCTATTTTCCTCATTTTGCTCTCGAAGAAACTGAGGCACAGGGTAAAAGGAAGATGCCCAAGAGGACACACATCTGGTAAGAAGTGAGGCCGATCTTCGGGAATCCGCATCCTTGCTTTCACCTCTTATATTTCACTACTAAAGTGCCAAAAAAAAGATATGTGTGATCTGATGTAGCCAAAAGCTTTGACATGAGGGGAAGTGGGAAAAGTGGGAAAGACCCTTGGGTAGTAAAAACCCAGAGAAAGGGAATATTACAGAAACCCGTGGTTCCCATGAGGTCTGTGGTGAGGCTTTGCTGTCTGGGCTTGTAGGAGGTGTTTCATTCCCTCCTCATGAACCAGATGCCTGTTCTGCAGATGCGTCCACTATGGCTCAGCAGACCGTCCCCAATCACATGCAGTATGGGTTAAGTGTGGAATGTCCTCCTCGGGCTCATGAGTTTGGAATATGTGGTCACCAGATGGGAGGTTGTGGACTCTTTGGGGCCAGGGCTAAGTAGCAGATGTTGGTCACTATGGGGTTCTTGAAGGCAATGTCCCCTTCTGGCTCCAGCCTGGGCTCTTGGCTTCCTGGCCTGCCATGATATAAGAAGCACCAACTGCCACCATAGACAGAGCCATCATGCCGCGTCTTCCCAAATGGACTGTATCCCTAAAACTGTCAGCCCATTTCTCCCTGCTGTGAGTTGGATGTGAAATGCCCCCGCCCAGCTTATGTATTTGAACACTTTGTCCCCAGTTAGTGGTGTTGTTTGAGAGAAGTGGTGGAACTTTTGGGGGAAAGAGGGGGAAAGTCATCCCTGAGAGCAGGCTTTGAGGGCTCAGACCCTTGCTCTATTTCCTGGTTCACTTCTGCTTCTGTGTGCAGTTTAAGTATGCTCGCTCAGCTTCCTGCACCCAGTGCCATGTGTTGTCTGGCATTATGGGCATCTAGCCCTCTGGAGCCATAATTCATAATAAACTCTTCCAGAAGGATTTTTTTTGTGGCATTTTATTACAGTAATACAAAAGTAACTAAATCCCCAACTGACATTGCTTCTATGATTAAATCAAGAAAAAAGTAAGACAGCACACAGCGTACACAGGTCCTGCAGTCAATCCCAGAACCATGACCACACAGACCTGGTGCTGTGTGAGGATCAGACTCTCCTCTCCATGGATTTACCCACCATGCATAGGGCCAGTGGTATAAAGGGAAGGAACTTTGTTTCCTTTCCCATCCACCTTGCTGTATACGTGCCCGGCCTTCCCTCATACCCTCCTTCTCCCTACACCCTCCACCTACCCCTCTCTGCTTGTTAGGGATTAAGTTAGGAAAACAGAAATGAAATGAACACAGTTCTGGCAACCCTTCCCTGGAGGCAGGGACTTACACAGGCCTCGTGCTGTTGGTGATCTTCTATTGATTTCTCCTCTAATTGCTGGAGCAGGATCTATATTCATTTTCTGTCTCAAACTTCTCTTTTGTTGGTTCAATCAGCTAAATGAAGGGCCCATTTCTCTCTGCTCCTGTCTTCTGAAAAGCCAAAGAAGTTTCAAATGAAGAGCTTTCTTCAGAAGCCAGAAGGTCAGCAGGCAGGGGACAAAGGGGATTAGCGTTTGATGACCTCTTTTGAAGACTTGGCTAAGAACACAGATGGAAAAGAAAGTCCCAGAAGACAGGTTAAAATGAAAAGAAGTAGACATAGTTTTCCTTGAATTCACAGATAAGGATTGCATCCATCCATCCATCCATCCATCCATCCATCCATCCATCCATCCATCACCTTTGTCAAACATTTACCATGGACCAGACCCCATTATATGTGTGTACACATATATATGAAGTTATATGTGAATTGAGTTCATATACATTAATCAAAATTCCATAGATATGCAATCTATGTTGTGTAAATATCTACATCAAACTCAAAAGCAAAAAGAAGGCACCGTGGGGTTAGGAACCAGAAAGGATCTAAGAAAGGCTTATGATTTCTTTCCGGCTCCACACAACTGAATATATACATCCAGGAGAGAGAAGCATGGATGGAAGTTTCCATTCTGTATTGAAACTTGGTGCCTTTCTCCCCAGCACTCAGTAGACAGAGGAGACAGACTGAGGCATAAGTTGGAGGAAACAAGGTAACTGATATAATAAAACTATGGCCAGCATGCTGTGAGAAATAGAAGAAGCAGAGGTGCAGTCTGGTCGGGAGATGTGAGGACAGTTCCTGAGAGAAGGCTCTGAGGATTTACGAGAAACATGATGGCTCCTCTCGCATCTTCTGGGTGTTTAGCCTTTTGACGAAACCTGTGGGTGACAGAGTAGTGGGTTGGGCTGGCCACCAGAAATAACATCTGACTCAACCGAGAATCAGTGTGAGAAGCAATTGGAGAAGCCAATCGCATTAACCATTGCACCTGCCAGTGCAACCGCATCAGGTCTGGAGCCTCTTCCTTTGTGATCTGCCTCCAGCTTTGGCCTGATTGGTAATCATGCCATCTACTCTTAGCATTCGCCCCTGATTGTGTAAGAGACACCTGAGATCCCCCAGTATCTATTCTTAGAGCCTCGCTCGAACTTACCTCTCAAGCTCATGCCATATGCAGTGACTTGCTTTCTTCCTCCAACCTCCTGCTCCTCTGGCCAGGTGACTATGAAAGGCCCCCCGGGACACTAGTGGAGACAGGCGGGTTATGTTTCAGTGACAACTATCCCTGCCCTGATACAAGTGGCTTAGCACAATGATTTGTTCCTTGTCCATCAAAGACTTCAGCAAATTCATTGTCTCTCACGTCAATTCATCCCAAATGATGCTTTAGGGAGCTACCTGGATTCCCTGGGAGACTTTCTTACCAGACTGTATGGTTTGCCACGGCAGGGGAGAGAACATTTGGAAGCATCATCTCCAAAGCAACAAGAATATCTTCTTACAGCCCATGTTGGGAGTCGTACCACAGTTTTACCCAACTTCATAGTTTCTAAGGAAGAGCTAGACATGGCGGTTCACGTCTTTAGTCCCAACACGTGGGAGACAGAGGTAAGCAGATCTCTGTGAGCTGCAGGTCAACCTTGACTTCATAGCAAGTTTCAGACCATCCTGGGCTATATAGTGGGACTCTCTCTCTCTCTCTCTCTCTCTCTCTCTCTCTCTCTCTCTCTGTGTGTGTGTGTGTGTGTGTGTGTGTGTGTGTGTGTGTGTGTGTGTGTGTTCTCAAGAAGAGAAGAGCCAGACATGATCCCTTGGTCTTAATTGTTTCTCCTCAGTTCATCAGCCCCTCATGAGGAGCACATTCTTATCTGGGGTCCCAAATTTTCAATCCACATTAACCCACTTTATCATGCCCCATTCCCGTTCCTGACATACTAGGCATCCATCGGCTGTCTTCACTGGCAAATGGAAAGCTGTGACTGTCTTCTTAGGGGAAACTCCTGCCTTTCCCTTTACACTGAACTCCCTCGGTCAGAAAAGCCTGTGTCCTCAGACCATCTCTGCCATTTTGTTGTCGGTTTTGATTTTGCTGTGTATCTGCTTATGCATGTGAGTTCGTGCATGCTTTGTCACATGTATGTGCTATACAGAGGCATGTGTCTATGCATGTGTTTATGCATGCAGGTGGAGGCCAGAAGTCAACCTCAAGAGATTTTCCTCAGGAGCCATTCACCTTGATATTTCAGACAAGGTCTCATAGGGGCTGACAAATTAGGTGAAGCTGGCTGGCCAGAGAGCCCTCAGAATGTACCTGTGTTTGCCTCTCTAGAGCAGGCTTACAAGTGTAAGCCACTATGTCTGCAATTTTACATGGGTCCTGGGCCTTGAACTCAGGTCTTCGTGCTTGCATGGCTAGTGCTTTACTAACTGAGCTATCTCCCCCAGCTCTACATTTCTATCTTTATTGAGACTACATTAAGACAAATGTAGTTCAAGAGCATTAGTTAAGAGCACAGTTTTGTAGAGAGGCACATTTAGGTTCAACTCTTAGCTGTGACCTCCAGTATTAGAATGACCTCTGGCAAAAGGCTGGCTGTCCAACGTGCACACCTGTAAAATGGGAGTCGTAATGCTGGCAAGTCAGGGTGGCTGTGATGCCAAAGGAGCCGACGTAGTTAGTAAGGGCTCAATAAACAGTAACTGCTATTAGTGTTATTATCAATTTCTAGAAGTCGATATCTAATCAAGGGCTTGAAAGCAAGATTCAGTAGCAGTGCTAAAGATGCTGGGGGTGGGGCAAAGGGAGTGGGAGCAGGAGCACACAGGAATCTGAGTTTTCTGCAGGCTCCAAATGAGTCTCTGGGCAATTAAGCTGCCAAGGAAGATGGGAAGGTAAGATATTTTGAGCATGCACCTCAAGAGAAATGGGATTTAGAGGCAGAGGCTACTAAATCCCCTAATAGAAAGAAGGGGGTTGGGGGAAATGCAGATCAAACTCTTTGCTATCTTCTACATCCTTAGATTTAGGCTAGTCCCCCAATATCACTTGAAGTAAATGTCACTGTGCGGGTAAAACATGCAGACAGTTATAAGCCTATGGCTTACACTGGTTAAATAATAATTACTATTAGCAACATGATCATTATGATTACCATTCTGCTCCAACAAGTTGGCGCCTTGCTGTAAGACATAGATAACAAGGCAGTAAATCTCTAAAGGATGAGGGAGATGCGTCCCCAGCATTTGGGGACCCAATTTAAGAGCAAAGCTTGAAGCTTGAAACTAGGCAATGCGTTTGCTCCACATCTCCCAGAGTCAGGGTCTAGAAGAGGAGCTTGGCAGGGCAGCTGAGAAGGGTATTGCATAGCTCTGTGGTTTGAGTCTGAAGTGTCCTCCACTGGCCCACTGTGAGCACTTGGTCCCTAGTTTGCTGTCCTCTTTCAGTGGCTGTGGAGCCTGTCAGCAGATGGGATCATCCTGGATAGAGGGGAGAAGATCACTAGAGGCATCCTCCTCCTTCTTCCTGTTCTGCCACGATGGAGGAGTCCCTACTACATGTTTCTGACATAATGCCTTCCCCCAAGATGATGGATTGAAGTAGCTAATTTGTGCACCTTAGCTGTCTTGTGACAGTTGTTAGTGCAAGTTCCATGCCTCATGGCAGTTGGACTAAGTAGCTTTTAGTACTTTCAAGTTCACGTGGGGAGAATACGACCCCCAATATCTCTAGCTTTCAGAATAATCGAACAAAGCTCTGTCTGGCTTGTGAAGGTTTGAGGTAATGGCTAGGAAGAACATGGAAGTCCAGGTGCAATGATGCTACAGAGGATGACACGGAAGTCTCCAGCACACAAACAGAGTGGGTCTGTTTGGCTACTGCCCCGTAGCAGGAAGGTGGGTGGTGATGTGAGGATCTGAGAGCTCGAAGAGTCGTGTGGCATGGATTCCCAGGCACTGGGTGACGGGGAGAAATGAGAAAGGAAATAAAAGATAAGGAGGTTCTATGAAACACACCAGCTCCTTCTCAAGGAGCTGCATCCCACAGCGGACACAGGATGCCACCGGATACGCTTGCAACCCCGGCTCTATCACCCCCACTAGGTCCACGGGGATGTGAGCATCAGTGCAGTACCTGGCCTGAGATCTATGTTTTGTGTTTCCCTTAAGTTTGCTTTGCAAGACTAGCCAGTTGCAGGAGCCAGAGTGGATTCGCCTTGGGAGGGGCATCGCCAATGCCCACTCCCGCTCTCTGGATAGATCATTCTGGGAGTGAGAGGAGTGTCCTGGATGCCATTCCCATCCTCATCCTGCCAGGCTTGCCCCAGTGGCAGAAGATGCCAGGGCATCTTTGTACAGCTACATGTGGCACATCTACTTCCTCTCTGTGTCTGAGGGTCTAACCTAAGGGGACTTGGTTATGGTCCTATAAGGAAGACGGTGCTTCTCAGGCCTCAATGGAAATAGTAGGCAATCCTCAGAAAGACAGTCTTATCTACTAAAGGTCGGTAAATTCCACTCTGCATGGTATTTTATTTTAATTTGGATTAAGTGTCCTTGCAGCACGGTTCTGTCTAAGAAAGGTGACAGCTTTCAGAATTCAGACAGGTCTTTAGAAGGGGGATTTCTTGATCCAACTAGGCAAAGCCGCCCAGAGGCAGAGCACAAAGCTGATTTGGCTGTAGAGAGACCAGGACCATGGAGAGTTCCTACCGACTGTGGCATAACCTCAGACTGCCCACCTGCAGGTACAGCTTCTATCGGGCCAGCAGCTCTGGGGGAGAAAGGCTACTCTGGCAAACCCATAATAGTGACTGAAGCCTTCATCCCTGATGGCCTAGAGCCAAACATGATCCTGGTAGTGACGATGTGACGGCGATGGGTGACATTCATTGTTTATTTCCTATGCACCAGCTGCAGTTTTACGTCCCTCACAGGCACTGATGTGTCGTTGAGTACCTAGGAGAAGAGTACCATTATTGTCCTGGCTTAAAAACTAAAGCCCCAGGGGCCACGACATCGCGCATCTCCAAGGCTGCTGCCGTTTTAACTGTGCTCAGTGTGAGTGGAGTCCATTGGAGTCGTCTGGGGCACAACTGCAGCTGGTCTGCAGAGACGTCTTTGAAACTTACTTGGGGTTTCAAAGACAGGCAGCAGATGGTTTAGTTCCAGAGCCCTTGTCCCTGACCATTTCAGTCTTCCAGATAGTCTGTATCAGGATTCTGTCTAGGCATTTATACTGCAGGCACGTGTTCACTTTCTACTGCTGCAATAAATGCATAATGAATGTATAAAAGCAGAAGTGTTTGTTTTGGCTCATGGTTTTGGAGCTTTTGGTCCTAGGTCGGTGAGTACTGTGGTTTGGCACCTTTTGGCGGGGGGAGGTGGGGGTGATATGATGGCATAGCAAAGCCATTTAGCTCCTAGCTGTGGCATGGGAGGGGTATAGTGACAGTGACCAGAAAACTGCTCACAGAGGCCCACTTCCTGAAAGTTCCACTAAGCTGGGAAAAGCTTTTAACAGAGGCACCTTTGGCTACTAGTAGAGTCCTCACTGTAAGCACAGGCCAGGTGATACCTTTTCAAGCCTTTGTGTGAATACGCACATGGGTACACATGTTCATATGTGTGTGTGTGTAGTGTTCCTGTCTCTGGGTATATGCATATTTATGTGAATTTTTCTGTACGTTTGGGCATTTGAGTGTAGATGCCAGAGACTAGTATCACTTGTTTCCCTTAGTCATTCCTCACCTTATTTTTAAAGACAGGGTGCTTCACTGAACCTGGAGATTAGTAACTCAGCTACACTGGCTGGTCAGTAACCTCCAGTGTTCTCTTTTCTCTGACACCCCAGCTGGCCTTTCATGTGCGTGCTGGAGATCCGAACTCAGATCCTTGTGCCTCCGTGGCAAGCACATTGTTGCTTGAGCTGTCATCTCCCCAGCCCTTACATCCATTTTTAATTCTTATTATTACAGAGTTGCTACACACTCCCATCAGCCAAGGCGATCATTACAAAAGCAATCAATACCTCATCAGGCCACCTCATCCTCATCCTTTCCCTGTAGGTCTCTGTCTCATGCATTTCCACTAGTCTTCAGCAATGAGGAAATGGACAGACAGGAGGCAGGGCTGGATTGATTTGATTTCAATTTGAAGCATGGCTGACAGAAAGAAGGGGAGGTGACCAGGTTTTTAGTCCATGACAAGCTCCTTGCACTTGGGGCATACCTGCTGCCTGCATCTCTCCGATCTAGAGTTGAGATGGGACTACCTCCCTGTCCATGCTATACACAGCTCCAAGGAGTCCCTTTAAAAGAGCTTTCTAAATGGGTTTCTTGAGGCCTTTGAATTTTACTGATGCCTATTAGACTCCTGCCAGGAGGACAAAGCAAGCATCAAGATATTGTAGCAGGGACCAGATGGCTTCTGGCCTTGTATCGAGGACTCTGAAGATCAGTGGGTTCTTCTGAGCACTTCCTGGCTGAGGCAAGAGCAGCAGCTACAGCGTCATTGCTGAAGCCGAGGTCATCCACCTCCAAGGACACTCTTCATATTACAGGCATCGTGTGCATTTTCTCTTTTTGCTTTTCCAAAAATGAGGTCATACTCTATTTGTCCACGGTCGGTTTTTCTGCTTGGCTCACTGTTACTTGCCGTGCACCTCAACCCCTGTTGGGTGCAAGAGCATAATAACCACTTCTTCCTGTAGGATGTTATGGTCTCTCGTGACACTACAGATTTCTTGGTTGGCTTTCTGTTGGTGGGTATTTAAATTATTTCAATTTCTTTCTCTTTTTCTTATTGCTATTAACTGTGCTATCACAAGTGCTTACATATGTCTTTTCACTTCATCCTAATACTCTTGTATGAAGGGAAGTTGCTGTGTCAAGGGATACGCCATCAGTCACTTTTCGTGATGTGGCCAGGTGGCGTGAGAAACAGAAGAGATGCGTCTTAATACGAGGGTGGAGGCATAATGGCTTGAAAGTGGTCCCGAGGAGTGGGGCTGGGGTTTGGGGTTTGGGGGCTGGGGGGAGCAGTTGCTGACCTGAGACTTCTGTGCCTTGGCAGAATGAGCAGCCTCAGCTGGAGGAGGCCATGGAGGTGGCAGGGTCCTCTGGGGAAATCTCATTCTCAGTTAAGGCAGGAGGTGGCAGGAAGGTTCTCGGAAGAGTCTGAGCACAGCATGTATGGAAGTCTGTCTGCAACAAGATGAGGAGGTGTCAGAGGGAAGGGGAGCTGAGAAGTTAGGCAGGGTGGGAGGACAGGAGGCGACAGAGGCCGGAGGGAGGGCAACCCTTTCATAGTTGAGTTAGATAACAATGGATGAGAGAAGTGTGAGGTTGGGCATGTGGAAGGTGCCAGAATCACCTGGATCTCAGGTGACAGTTCCTAAATAGAATACTGACTTAATGACACTTGCACAAGATATGAGTCCTATCTTGCATTTGGGTCCCTGAGAACAGCCTGGTTGACGTGGTTGTGTGTGCTTTGTGGAGAGGGGACTCTTGAGGAAAGCTTGTAGGAGACAGAGGGGAGCCCGAAATGGTAGGGAGAGAGCCAAGCAAGGTCTAATCTTATCTGCCTAGAGGAGTAAATCATGTCACGTCATGGTCATTCAGCTAGATGAAAGGGACATATTCTCATACACATATTTCAGCCAATCACTGAGGACAACCTCTGAGACATTGCAGGGACAAGGGCAAATCCCCAGAAAATAAGTACAGTCTTAAGTTAGGAGCCACAGTACTTGCTGCAGCAGCTCAGAGAACAGTGCATGGCAGGCAAAGGGTCCTGGCAAAGACTCAACAGTGTCTACCATACAATTCAGAAAGCTCCTCTGTGTTTCTGAGTCAGGACACCTGTCCCTATGGACGTGCAAGCCAGATAATGCGATGGGGACGAGATACACTGTTTGTGAGGGACTTTGTCCCCAAGAAGGCCAGAAAGACTGCCAATAAGTGGACAAGATCCAGACTTTGTCAAGCTACCAGCTTGACCAGGCCTGGTTGTGGAGCACATTAGAAGCTTTGGTTTGTGCAGAAGCTCTGAAAACCAAGGAGGGTACTGGGAAATAGCTATCATCTGGAGTCCTGGGGGGCAGGGAGTCTGAGGGCTCTGCAGCATGCGCAGAGTGTGAGGAAGAACTGCAAGCATGCCAAGACTGCACCTGCTTTCCTTGCCTCTCCCCACAGTTCACCTCTCCAGAGCACACTGTACCTTCATATGTCCAGGCTGTGCTCAGGTAGCACTGCCCTGTGTACACACATAGGGCACAGGATGCCTACTGCAGCCATACTCCAAGGCCGACTTCCTGGGTGGAAGGTTCTATTCAGTGCTCATCAGAAGCCCATTCTCCCCCTCTTGTGCTGCTGAAGCTTCATTCTGCTCAGGGCAACCATATGCCTAGTCCTTGGAGACCAATCATGATTAGTTTTCTAATCCAATCACAATGATCTAAGTCCTTGTTTTCCCAGCAAGTAAGATGATCCTTTGCATATCTGGTGTCAAGTGTCCCTGCCTGGAAAGCTTACTGATTCTTGGAGTCTACTATTCCTTTGATAAGAGGGAAACAAGGCTAGAGTTGTCTCCTGCGCATCACTTTCTCCTTCCTTCCTTGGGTTTGAGTGCTATGCTCAAGAAAGCACTGTACAGTTATGAGTCCAACCACATGGGTAAAGCCAGGGATATTTTTAGAGGTGCCCTAGCTAACCCCACCAGAGAGCCCAGCCATTTCTCGAAGCTTCATACAGCCAAATGCCTTATGGTGAGATTAATAAGCCATTGTTTATTTAATCTAATTGGAACTAATTTTTCTTTTGCTTATAGCTGAATGCATTCCTAAGCAACACAAGAGCTTCTTGGAGTCCAGCCCAAGTGGTCTCAAGCAGCACAGCATCAAGTTTGGATGGTCAAAGTCTTCAAGAGTCCAGTGCTAGGACTAGACCATCTGCTCAATCCTGGTCCCACCTGGTCCTAGCTCCTTCTTAGCAGTGCCTGACAAATGTTCTATGATTGGTCAGAAATTAGGAATTGGCAAAGTGGGTCAGTAAAATCCTGGGGCAAAATCTAGAAAGACACCCAGAGGGCCAGTGAAGGAACCTTTGTGCGATATGTTTGTTTTCAGGTCTTTAAGAAGGTGATAGCATAGACAGTCCTGAACACGATGCTGGTGACTGATTTAAAGACATACCCACAGCTGTCTTGAATTGAGCTTCCAAATACTCAGTCATTCATAGTCCTTCCATTGGCTCAGCCTCCCAGTGACCTGATGACCACTGTGTCAAGGTTTCTGATCAAGACACTGAGGCTCAGGGAGGTGCAGTTGTCCAGATTGAAAGGGTCCACGACTGCAGACACGCCCAGCCTTGCCTGCTCCTCTGACTGTGGTTCAACCTCCATGATGAGTGATATCAGTGGGTGTGGGATGCTCCACAGAGGTGTAAAGTGGGAAGGGGCCAGGAGCATATAGGTCTTCTCTTGTCACAGTTCATCCACGCAACACCAGTCTTTTGGCCGTCTTCTGTGGACCTTGAGTCAATGGCCGATAGCTGATGCCCACAAATGCATCAGCCTTTAGCTTCTGTTCTCAGGACAGCCACTCCTCTTCAAAGCGTTAACTCCCCCTACGTGTGCCCCAGGCAGGTCTTGGCAAGCTCCTCACTTAAGGAAGGCTAAATCTTTCCCCCGTTGATAGTTCTGTATCTGCTCCATGGGGCGGAGTTCCCAAGAACAAAGTGAATACTACTGCCACCCAACATTTGGCTCACATGGGAAATTTTACCATACATGTGCTCAACTCCACTCACTCCAGTAGAGTGACCAGAAGAAGGTGGGAAGGTGTGCCTCTCTGAGATCTCCTGGGGGTGTCCAGATCCTTCCGGTAACAAGTGTGATGTTTTTAAATTCTGTGAGCACCCCCTATAAATTTCTCCTAAGTGCTCTTTATAATTAAGCTAGCTTACAGACCCCAGCTGAGATGACTGTAAGCAACGAGTTCCCTTCATGCATATGTAAACATGACATGATTAATGGAACCTGCACAGGGGTGTAACCCAGTCTCTCCCTTTTGTTGGTTTAGTGTCTCAGTAGGCTTGTCCACTCTGTGCTTCCCAACTATAGTGACCTTCTAACAGCCTGCATCTCTGGAAGTAGCCATCAAAACAGTGATGCCCGGTGATACTCCTGTCCACTGGGAGGTGGCCTGAATCCAACAGTTGGGTCTGAGCTGTCTGAACTGATCTTCAGTTGAATGAACCAGGAATGGGCCTCTGAGCTAGGCTGGGGCCAATTGGGTTCCTCTAAGAATCTAGAACTTTGGAACAAAGAGGCCAAGAGTCCAATTGGTGGTAAGATGTTGCTGTCTCAATGCTGACCTTATAAAGGAAGGTTGAGGACAGTTGTCCCTCAGGTCTCCCAAGTGTGGTCATGCCACTCTTGACACTTGTTCATCTCTTCTTTGGAGTCTTAAAACTCACCAGAATCCCAATACCTCCCTTTTCGTAGACTAATGGGTACATTTCTGTGACTTAAACCAAATAAACCCTGTTTAGCACGCTCCTTTCTGTCTATTGCTTTAACATCACTACATCTCTTCTAATTTTTTAAAAGTAAGATAACCTTGATTCTGCTTTAGTGTATCAAAGGCGGCTTTGACTGTCTCTCCACATCCTCGCCAGCATGTGGTAAGGGGAAAATGGGAGGGAGGGAAGAATGGGAGGATACAAGGGATGGGATAAACATTGAGATGTAACAAGAATAAATTAATAAAATAAAATAAAATAAAACAAAGGTGGCTTTGATACACTAATAGAAATTAAGTGTTTTTGATACAGTACTTGCTTTCAGGAAATACATTGGATATTAAATGTAAAAAAAAAAGGGGGGGAGGACTGTAATAATTCCCCTGACAGCAAAATCCTTCCCCAAACTTGAAGTCCACCAGAACATCTTCTCACTATATGGGCTTCATCATTCTTTCGTTCTTCTCCAAGGTATCTTTTTTTAGTGTGTGTGTGTGTGTGTGTGTGTGTGTGTGTGTGTGTGTGTGTGTGTGTTCGTGTATGTGTGTGAGCATAAACGCTCACGTAGGCATGCCACAAGGTACATGTGGCGATTAGAGGACAGCATGCAGAAGTCAGTTCTCTCCTTCCACCATGTCGGTTCAAGGGATTGAACTCAACTTGTTGGTCTATCTTTGCCACAGGCACGCTCGTCTGCTAAGCCATCTGCCAGACCTAGGTGCACTTTTGAGGGAGCCCTTCTCTGACTCCCTATGCCCTGCGAGGTCCCTTGCTCTTCTGTGTGTCCGTGACACTAAGCAATCCTACCGCAGTGTTTTGAATGCTGGTTTGTGCTTCCACATGAAATAAGACTGTGAGTCCCTTCAGGAAAGAAGCAACCTCATTTAGCCAGGTGATTCCAACTGTACTCTCAGTGCTCATACTCTGTCTATTAAATTTTTGACTGAATAAGTAGAGACAAATTGGAGTTGGATTAGTGGAGGGGTTAATACTAGGTCCCCTCCAGTAGGTAAACATCGCAGAAGGCTGTCCATAGCAAGCCAGTTCAACTGGGCTCACACCTTCATCCCCGGGAAAGCCATCAGCTGTCAGAACCCCTCTGAATAAAGAACCTATTTTACTGCCTGTTGTTTGGAAAGAAAGGCTGAGCTGGGGATTGGAGAGTTCCTTGATTGAGACCTCTTGTTTTCAGAGGTCCTCACAATTGCAGGCTTCTAGTCACCTCCTGGACCCTTGGCTGTCTAGAATATGTCCCCAAGGAATAAAGAGAACAGCTTCTCTACTTGGGGAAGAGAGCATTAGAGAGCCTGGTCAAGCTGCCTCCTTTTTCATAAAGGTGTCCCTCTGCCTGGCTGCAGAGAGTCTCTTGGCTGTGGCTCCCTGGTGAAATTTCAGCACTGCAGCAGAGTAAGAATTTCCAGTAAACAGTGGTTTACTAACTGTAACTTGCCACGTTGCACAAGGCAACTGTGGGAAAGGAGGCCAGGAGCAGACAGATGGACATAACGCTGATGACCATGTGAGCACTCCAAACACAGGCCATCAGAGAAGCTGGGCCACAGGACCAAAGTGGGGGATGTGGGGAACTGTCAAAGGAGCTGCAGAGTGCATGGCGAACAAAGCTCAGTCTGTCCCCGATGGCTGTGCTAGGGTCGTTTGGACACTGGATTCAAAAGACATAGACTCAGAAGGATAGCGCTGGGAAGCAAGGATCCAGGCAAAGGGTGTCTGGTAATTTATGGCACCATTATGGTGGCAGACTACAATAATCACAACTCACATGCCAGGCACAGTTTTAAGTACCCCAGATGTGTCAGCTCATTCAATCCCCATCATAAACCGGAGAGATCAATGCCTCTAGCATCTCGACTTCAAAAAAAAAAAAAAAAAAAAATGAACTCAGCCCTGGGTGTTGCATAACTTGTCCAAGCTCACTCGGCTGGCACTGGTGGTTTCCAGAGTCCCTGTGCCAAGCCTCCAGGCCATAGATATTCCTCTGCCACCCTGGACTCTTTGCTGCCTCCAGGCCTTGGCTTATGTTGTAGTCTCTGCTTGGGCTGGTCTCCCTGATGAATAACAGCAGAGGAACCAGATGGAAGTTTTTGCTAAGCCCCCTCACTGCCTCAGATCTCAGCTAGAGAACAAGTAGAGTTCTCATCAGTAGAACCTGGAAAAATAAAAAAAATAATAACCACTCCCTGAACCACTCCATGTGGAGTATTTCACCCTCAAGGAGTCAGCTAATGGAATCTGCAGTAGTGGAGAAGTTTTTTTGTTTTTGTTTTTTGTTTTTGTTTTTGTTTTTGTTTTTTTTTTAGAGAGAGAGGAAATGGAGGCAGAATGGTTTTAACGCATCCCAAGTTATCCAAGAAACGGAGTTTGTCATGTGGCCTGGGCGAGCCGAAGC
This sequence comes from Acomys russatus, assembly GCF_903995435.1. Lineage (NCBI taxonomy): Eukaryota > Metazoa > Chordata > Mammalia > Rodentia > Muridae > Acomys > Acomys russatus. Next base: position 22,034,694 of record NC_067165.1, read on the forward strand.
GGCTCTTTGGTGAGCTAAGCCACACGAATTATCAGAATCCCATCCTTTTGGCCCTTGTATATGTGGCTAGATAACACCTCCCAGGTTCTGTGGCAGCTGGATGTGACTATGTCCCTGAGTTCTGGATAATGGGACGAGAGTAGGCATGTTCACCACTTGTGGGCCCGGCTCACACCGTGACCCTGTGCTCGCTCTCCATTTATTCCACACATAGGGCTTCCTCAGAGAACGTGCCAAAAGAGCTGAGAGGAGCACAAGGAACTTAGATTTGGGCCCCCAAAGTCCCACCTAAAGGCCACTCTCCAAATGTCATAGTTGAGATACGAAGCTTTTTGGGTTTTGGTTTTGGTTTGGTTTGGTTTGGTTTGGGAGGGTTGTTTTTGGTTTTGTTTTGTTTTGTTATGCTAAGCCATTGAAATCGGGGCTGATAAACTGCCCCAAGTATGTGCTTTCCTGGCAAAGAAGCAAGAGAGGGAACAGAATTTGAAGGGGAGGAGAGTGAAATTGCTAGGGAGACTGAAACAGTGAGTCCCACACATGACTTCCCCGGCTCACCGCCAGCCCAGCGCTGTAGCCCCAGGACAGGGTTATGGGGGAGTGTGGGATTGTGTACACCTTCCTCCAGCAGCGCATCGATGAGAACTGCTCTGTGTGTGTGTGTGTGTGTGTGTGCGTGCGCACGCACGCGTGCGAGCAAGCACACACACACACGCGCTCTCTAAAGCTAGAGCAGCAAACACAGAAGCTGAGACGTTCTGGTGTTGGGAAACGCCATAGAGGACAACAGAGCAGAGTGTCCATGGAGGAGGGTCTAGGAGATCAGAGCCCCTTCCGGAGAGAAGAGGCACAAGCCAAGAGTCAGTGCAGTGAAGCTGGTAGGAGGAAACTATTTCTAGAGACAAACATCTCAGATGCAAAGGCCCTGAGGTGGGTCCTCCATGCACTCATGGAATAAACCAGTCAACATGGCTAGAACAGGGTCAAGTGTTGGCTGTAGGCAGAGGATCTGAGGTCTAGGAGGCAGTGGAGAACGTCAGTCCTTTAGGGCTGTTACAAGGTTTTTAGCTCTTCCTGAAGGCGAGATTTAAAGCTATCATGGTGGGAGATGTTCGCTGTAAGAACGATACAATCTGGTGTGGATTTCTAAACAATCAGAACCCCACCTAGCAGTTAGTTTGGACATGGATGCCCGGGGTGTGGAGCACGAAAGATGTGATAATAGGGAAAGTAGTTCCAGTCAGAAGGTGAGTGCGATGGGTAATATTGATTGGGTTGTCAATGCAGCAGGGTCTAGAATCGCCTAAGAGGTGGGATCCTAGGCACGGCTGTGAAGGTCTACCAAGATTAGGTTAGTCTGAAGTGGGAAGACCCGTCCTGACCATGGACAGCATCACTCCATGGCTGGGAGTCGTAGAGCAAATGAAACAAGAAAGTGAGCTGAGCACAGGGGCATTCACCTCTGCTTCCTGACTGCAGGTACCACGTGACCAGCCGCCCCGTGCTCCTGCTGCCACGCCACCCCGACCAACGACGGGATCCTCTCCCTGAACTATGAGGCATTAAAAAAACCTTTCCTTCCTGAGTTGCTTTCTGTCAGATATTTTATCACAGCCCAGGCAGGAGGTGATGATGAAGTCTTGGCTGGGGTGCAGTACTTCAGTTGTGTGACATAGTCTGACTCTGGCCCAGTTTTGAGAGCAGAGCTGGCAGAGTTGGTATGGAGGGAAAGGGAGTAGAAACGGTTCTGAAATTTGAGCCTGGGCAACTGGAAGAAAGAGGGCTTCCATTCCTGTACTGGGATAGGCTTCAGGAGACTCCAAGGCAGGGGCAGCCCTCCCTCAGGATTCGATTTGAGGTATTTCAGGTGCCTGTTAGCTATTTAAGTAGACAACTCCACTATAGTCACATGTGCAACTCTTCAGGGGGAGATGTCCAGGTTGGAAATACATACTTGGGACATTAGCCTGGACACTGTGTTTAAGGTCATCACAAAGCCAATAAGATAGCTTAGTTCAGACAGAGAAGTTTGAGACTGAAAGACTGGATTTCATTCTTGAAAAGCCAGTTGAGGCAAGGAGCTCACAGAGGAAGTAGACAAGTGCCTGTGATAGCAAGTAGAGGCTCTTAAAACTAGGAGGAGAGTGTGTCATGGTGCAGAGACCTGATAATGGTGTTCTCTGCCATGGGAGGCTGCGGTGGGTATAAATGACCCTGGGCTGCAGCACATGGCACTGGTATGCCTGGCAAGAACTGCTCTGTGGGTCATCAGGAGTGAAAGCTTTTTGAGTTCAAGGTTATCAGAGGTAAGAATGTGAACGGAACATATTCAGGTAATGCTCAAACAAGCTTTGCCGTATATACAGAGAGCAGGTGTGGGCAGGAGAGGTGTGGCCAATGGCGGTTGTTGTGTTTAATAGTGATGTTTGGATGCTTATGGGAGTGGTCCCCTAGGGGATGAACTGTCACTGATGATATAGAGGAGATGGATTCAGGATTAATGGGTACCCTTCTGAAGCCAGAAGGGAGGAGATTCTGGGTATAACTGAGGGGTGGGTCCTGACGGATACATGTGCAGTTCTACACAGGAAGGGGCTCAGTCTTATGAGATGCTCAGGAAAACTGCTCAGAGTGTTGCCATTTTCTTGCAAAATTAGGAGGGAAAATAGGAACCAAAATAAAGAGCAGGAAGCAGAGGGAGCAAGAGCCATGGGTGTGCAGGTTACTTCCAAGCTGTGTAAAGGTTTATTAAGGGTTGGTGGACATACACTGGAAGGGAGGGCAGGCAGCATGGCTGGCTCTTCCATAGAAGCCATGCGCAGCTGCAAGTAGCCAGGGGCGCCTGTGGACAGGGAGTAATGTTAGCCACAGGAGGGTCACAACACAGTTATGACGGCAGAGTCCACTTACCCATGCTGTCCTTTTCTTCCATAGTCCCCAAAGATCTCTGGTACCAGAATGTCTTTGTGCCCATGAAATTTTGTAAGCTTTACTTGAAGATTTGTGGATGTCAAGTTGTGATGACTCCTTCTCTGCTCAATGCCATTCTTTTGGGGGGAGGTTAGGGCAGGGCAAGGTTATTACTATGTAATTCAGGATGACCTGTAACATACTAGATAGCCCGGGGACTGGCTCTAAACTAATAGCAATCCTCCTGCCTCAGTCTTCTCAGTCTTCAGTCTTCTGCTGAAGATGCTAAGACAGTGTCCAAGGACACAGAGGTAATAAATGGAGGAGCCAGACATGGCGTGGGGGAAGGACGAGAAGTTTCTTGTCTCCCACTATGAGTCTCAGAAGTTTATCATTGCTGTGTCCTCTAAGGACCAAGCACCCACCGAACCATGGCACCCTGGGCTCTGTTGCTCATCTCATCACTATGCAAAATAGCGGATTTCCTCAGTTTGGATGCCAGATGGGGAAACACATTCCAACAGGTAACCTCCCTTATAATGGGCTCTAACTCAGCCAGTGTTCTGGAGGCATGCTTGTCTAGCAGAGGTAGAAAGCCTGGGGAAATGACAATCAGTGACTTGCAGCCAGCCTGCCTTCCTTGCTGACAAGGTGGGGGTGGGAGAAGGTTTGCTTCGGATCCCAAACTTCCTCACAATTAGCAAAATTATGATCAGGCATGCAAGCCCACAAGACTTTGTACTTGGCATGACAAGGGCAGGGCTACAATAGAAATGCTTCTTTCTTAGTAAGTAGGGGGTGTAGTTTGCTGGTGGAGCCAAAGAGGTAGGAGAAAAATGTGACCATGAAATCATTTAAAACGTAATGTATTGTGCTCCAGAGCAGGCCACTTTTCCATTTCCTTAACCACTTGTTCCTATGTCTCATAAGCTCCCAGTCTTTTGCACAATATCAGCAACCACTGTTTTTCCAGATGCCTGAAGCCATCTGTACCCCCTTCACCAAGCTAACCTACCTCTGCGAGAGTGCTCACTTCTGATATGGTACCTTTTGATAGCATCAAATGTCCTCTTGTCTAAGTGGTAGAGAATACTCAATCCCTTTTAGCGCCAAGCCACGGGATCCTACAGGGAAACACTAGGTCTACCAATGAGGAAGACTAATGAGCCTGACATGGGTGCAGGGAGCCAAACTTGGGTCCTACAAGAGTAGGTCACGCATCTCATGACCAAATCCAGCTCTCCAGTACCTCTTCCATCAGAAATTATTCATTCTCTCTCTCTCTCTCTCTCTCTCTCTCTCTCTCTCTCTCTCTCTCTCTCTCTCTCTCTCTCCATTTTCCTGTTATTAGGGCTCAACTCAGAGCTCATGCATACATGTATCAGCTGTGATATATTCCCGACACCTCTCATTGCCGATTTTAAGATCATTTAGTACAGGAATGTATTTAATGCAGACAAGGTAGAAAAGCCACGATGAAGTGGAGAGTCCAGGAGTCCTATGAGCCCACTCTTGCTGCTCTCGACACCCTTGACGGGTCCCATCTTTCTGCCAGAACGTCTTTGTATCTACACTTAAATACCTCCCAGAAGACCCAGCCAGCTCTATACATACCATTTTGTCACTTTCCCTTCTGCCTGATGATATGTCGCGTGCAGCTCCCAGTGTCAGCCCCCGGAGAACTCCATCATTCATAATGACTATATTGCAATGCTTGGGGTCGATACATTGACTGCCATTTAGCCAACCCTGTGCTGTTGGGTATTTATGCGGCTTTCACTTTTCTCCCCACTGTAAACCTGACCACAGTAAACATTTCTGTACCTACAGTCTTTCCTTGAGGAACGTGAAGTATAGGAATTCGGGAGTGGCCATTCCATGGCTCTAGTAAGTGACAGGTGAAATAACAGTGCTCTTTTTAGTAACAACAGCAGTAATTTAAAAAAGCAAGTTTTATTAAGCATTCACTCTTGCTAGAGGTAGAGAGGCACTGTGCTAAGGATGTTATGTGACTATGTCCTTTGGCTATTATTGGTGTTTTTAATATTCCTATTCTTCATTTTAAATGGATTTTTAGGGGGATGTGGTGCGTGGACGCCTATAGATGTGGAGGCCAGAGGAGGACATTGGGTGTTTGTTTCTCTATCATTCTCTCTGCCTTGTTGCCTTCAGCCTGGGTCTTTCACTGAACTTGAGGCTTCTTGTTTTGGCGAGGCTCAGCTGGCTAGCCAGCAAGCTTCTGAGATCCGCCCGTCTCCTTCCCCAGACACTGGGTTGCAGGCACACTCAGCCATGTCCACCCTCTTTTATATGGGCACCGGGCATTCACACTCAGGTCCACGTGTTTCACAGCAAGGTCTCTTACCCACTGAGCCATCTCTCCAGCTCCAATTTTCTTACTTTACAAAAGAGAAAATGAAAGCTCAAAAGATGGAAACGGTTTGCTGCAAATCCCATGATGGATAACTCCAGTCAGGGTTGAGACCCAGCTCTGAAGACTCCTAAGTCAGTGCTGTAGACTAGATACCAGGTATTGTTCCGAGCTAGTGGGAGGGATTCACTTTTCTACACTTGAGCTTCAGACAGAGTCCCTAAGCAAGCACTGGTTAAGTAATGAAACAATGTATCAGACGGACGAGAAGGTAGAATTTATGTGTAGATACAAAGACCTTCTGGCAGAAAGATGGGACCCTTCAAAGGTGTCGAGAGCAGCAAGAGTGGGCTCATAGGACTCCTGGACTCTCTGCTTTATCCTGGCTTTTCTACCTTCTCTGCATTTTGGATGGAAATGGCCCTGGGCTCGTTCTTTCCCTGGGTTATATACCTCTTCCCAGCATGAAATCCAAGCTCCTCTCTTGAAGATCTAAGCTTGTTTCCCTACCCTGAATCCAGTGCTTGGACTCAACCTTTACTCATGGACTAGATCAGGTGGGACATGCCAGATCTCCACTTTTGCCCTACCCTGGTGTCTGTACTGCCATGCGGACAAGCCACCTGATAGAACCTGAGAGATAGATGCGTGGCTCTGTGGCTGATTCCACCAAGTCTGCCTGACAGACAGGTGCCTGAAGATGGAAGAGGGATTCCCCAAGGACACCAACAGGGCCACCCACTGAATGACCAGCTCATAAATGCTTATTGTATCACGTCTGCACGCCACGGTGTGACGCCATTCAGCAAAAGCTAATGCGAGCGCCGCTACTGAGCGGGTTATATGTGGCTCATGCAGTCTGGCTGACAAAGGGAGTTGTGGGGAGGTGAGCCACGTGGCTGGGAAGGTGGTGTCACAGAAGAGGTGGCAGCTCATGCATTGCGGCGTGAGCAATAAATAGCCCAAACCTCCTGAAGCAGAACGGGAAAGCGAGCCTGCATGCACAATGAGGTAGACCTCACCGCGGAGGTGGATGTGCTTGGTGGGCTGCTAGAGGTGGCTTTCCAGCACCTGGACCAAGCGGAAACCTCCCTCTGGCTGGCATTTATACACCAATGCAGAGAAAGAAAAACAAACAAACAAACAAACACCTGGCAGATTTCCTGCAGGTCTCTCACAGGACTACCCTGGGGGCTGGAGCAGATGTAGCCGGTGCTGTTCCCCATTTCAGGTGGGGGGCTGGAATGCCAGTCTCTGGCCACAGGAAAATGCTACTGTTTCTCCTACTCCCTCTGGCTTGGACTCAGCCTGGAGGCATCCTGTGCCCTGGGATGTGTCCTGAAGGACTAACTCCTGCCTCCTCCCACTAGGTACTTTGTGCAAAAGATATTTTCCAGTAATCCTGATGCAGGTGGCTCTCAGCAATGTTCTGATGAGACAATTGACCAAATCCTCACCCAACAAGGCACTCACTCATTACTTCACTCATGCATGCATTGATTCACTCCCTCATCCATTTATTCATACACACATCCACTCACGCATGCACTCATCCACCTTCTCACTCACTCACTCCACGAACACCCCTAGCCCAGCCATGACACATTGTCTAAAATGCTGTAGAGCAGCTAACAGTCTAGCATAGAAGAAGGTAGATCCAAGCAGTTGCTTTGGAGACATAAAAAATCCCACTGATTCCGGCTAGTATTTCTTGAATAGCGGTGTCTCTTGAAACTTCTATGCCTGATCTCAGCTACACCTAGGTGACAGCGAGAATGATGCAAATGGCATCTCATTAAGTGAGCCCTATCTGGTCTCGGCTGTGACTGAGCAGTCTCCAGCACATGAAAGAACCTGAGTACCTGGGGTAGTGAGGAGGAAAAAAAAAAAAAAGATGAAGACACCAGGATTCTGAAAGGCAGACACTCTTGGCTTTTAGTGTCAGTTGCAAGAGAAGGGACCTGGCTGAGTTGCTGAGGCTGGTTACTATGAAAAGCCAGGGTAACAGGTGAACTTCTTGAAGGTGATGCTACCTGGGTTTGAGCCACCACACTAACAGGAAAAGATCGCTCATGCATAACTGTATTTTTAAGATTATCGTTTATTGTATTTAGTTATGTGTATGTGGGGGTATGTCTACGAATGCAGGAGCCCATGAAGGCATTGGCTCTCCTTGAGCTGAAGTTACAAGGAGTTGTGAGTGGCCGGTGTGTATTTGAGAAACCAGACTGAGTAACCAGCAAGAGCAGAGGGAGCTGTTACCTGCAGAGCTGTCTCTCCAGCCCTCTAACAGTATACCGTTAAGCACTGTGTATCAATGCCCTGTTTTTACTGGCCATATGAGAAGCAACTGGGTATTAAAGCAGGATCCTCCCTCCAGAAACGTGTGGCCATTTGGTTGAGATAAGTGTACATATAAAGAGTTGCATCCTGAGGTGATTGATGCTGTGCTGGAGGAAGCCTGGATGCCTGGAGAACCAGGCGGAAAGGCCTGGGCAGGGCAGGAAAGGCAAGGCTTTGTCTTAGGGTTGCAGGAGTGGGCATTTTAGGTGATGAGGAGGGAATCTCAGGAAGAAGAAAGGATCGAATTCACCAAGATGCAGGAGAATGAAAGAGCATAAAACACTCCAGTGTCCCTGGGTGTATAATAAACAGAGTTCTTTGGGAATAAAGTTGTCAGAAGGCATACATGGGGGCAGACTAGGCAGGGGTTTGTGGCCCAGCTGGAAGTCCTGGCCTTCATGCTGTATAAAGCTTTTGCCAGAGTGACATAGCCAAGGCTGTCTTTTAGAAAGCATTAGATGGCAGTTAAATGGAGGTTGGTTTGTAGAGGTATGAGACCGGGGCACTTATGCCTTCTAGAAGATTCTATAAGGATCTCAGCAAGAGATGATGATGGAGACGAGCATAGCGAGGAAGCCTTAGCCAAGTGACTGGATGTAACAGCTCTGGAAGCAATCCCTAGGGTTCAGCACCTCCCCCGGATCCCTAGTCAAGCTACTTAGCCTGCCTGCACCTGGTTTTCTTCATCAATAAACTAAAGCTCATAGAAGCGATGACGCATAGTAGCTGTCTTGTGGGTGAAATGAGGTGACCCCATGTAACATCTCTGGCATGCTGTGAATGTTCTGTAATCACGAATCATTTTTATTAAGTTCACCAGACCTGATGATTGCATGTGGACCGTCTGCTAGAGGCTGAGTCTAGAGTCAGCTCCCGTGAGGCTGGCTAGGACAATGTCATTCTTGGGAGGAAGAGAAGCGAGACCATGCTATGGTCAAGTAGAAGTGGACCAGAAAGGAGAGAGGCAACAGCCTGACACACAGGTCTTCTGAACCTCACATGCGACGTATGCCCCACAGCCTAAGTCACTACCGCTCTCTGACTTTTCCTGGATTTCCTCTGACATCTGGCTGATGTCAGAGCCCTTGAGGAGCTACCAGACTCTTGGTCTTCCTGCTTTGCTGGAAAAGAACCGAGTGAGAAGAATGGAGTCCCAAGTACCTAAGTTTTGCTCCAGTTTCCCTACGAGGAGTTCAATCCTTCCATGCACTTGCTCCCACGCCCAGATCATTGGCCACAGTGTGGGGGGGAGAGGCAGAACAGAATGTGATAGGCCCTTCGGAGAACGATCCAAAGAAGAGCACAGAGGAGGAAGGAGGAATGCCAGTCCTCTCCAGACACCATGGTCCACACAGCTCGATATCCATCAGCTCATTGATTGCTCCCAGCAGCCACGAGGCAGTCAATATAGTCTCCATTGTTTTTCTGTGAGAACAGTGAGAGCCCGAGGAGTCCCTGATCCAAATGGCCAATCATTCTGCTGTGGCCATCCCGCCTCAGGTGAAGAAGGAAGGAAACGGGGTGCTTACTCAGCGTCAGCTTTGTTACCCACCCAAGAAGACATTCTCCCCGTAATTAGTGCTTTTGTGAGGATAAGCAGGCACGTGAAGTGTGGTTAAGTGGGCTCCATAGAGCAGCCAATGGGGAAGAGACGTGTTCGTCTCCACAGGCTTAATGTCTATCTGTCTCTAGCCTGTAATAACAATTGTAGGTAGCAGAGAGGGAACGCTCAAGTGAAGCCTGCTAGTAAAGTGAGCAGTACCTCATGTACACCGTGTCAACGAGCCGCCGACACAAGCCATGAATCAGTTGGCTAGCATGGTGTTGACTTGGGCCTCCGACTCTCCATGTGTAGGACTTGATTGTATCCCATTTGCTATCTGAGAACACAGAGGCTCAGACAAGAGAGATAACCTCTTTGTCTTTGTCTTTGTTTTGAGTGTATAGGTAAGTGAGTGAGCAGAATCCTGGGGCGCTGTGTGTGTGTGTGTGTGTGTGTGTGTGTGTGTGTGTGTGTGTGTGCACGTGCACTCATGTGGGGGCCAGAGGACAACCCTGAATGCTGTTTCTTGTCTTTAAGCCAGAGTTTTCCCTTCACCAGGTAGGCTAGGTTGGAGGCCAGTGAGCCCAAGGCCTCTGTATGTCTATGTTTCTCCGTTGCTGGATTTAGATGCTTTACCACAGCTGGCTTTGTCTTTTAAATGTGGAGTGTGTGTGTTCATCTCTGTGGAAACTTCAGACACAATCAGTCCCAGATGGCTTCTCATTCCAACTGTGGGTGTCCTTGAGCCTGTCCTAAACAGCCTCGCCTTTCCCGAGTGCCTGACCCACCAAATCAGGAGTGGGCGGTTATTTTGATCTGCTAAGTTTAGGGGGGTAGGGGAAGTTATTATAAAGTAGCAGTTACCAGAACCATTGCAAATGCAAATGCTTTGTTGGGTGAGCTTCTCCCCGACCCTGTGGTAAATTCTCGCTCCAAGTTCATACAGCTACTCAGGGGCAGAACGTGTTCCATGTGTCTGTATCCTGCAACTTGTGCTAAAGTTGAGGAAATCTCCTTTACAGTTACTGGACAGGGCAGATGAGATGTGCAGGCCATCCATGAGAGCCGAACCCACCTGGGAGGCCAGTATGCTGCTCCTGGAATGACCTTAGAGCAAGCGCTCCCGACCTTGGATCCACCCCTGGATGGGATGGGAAGTCTGTGACCCCAGCACCATCCCCAAGATGCACAGACCCACAGATCACCGTGGCACAGGTCTTGGGAAGAGAAGGGCCTGCGATTCCCACCCTAGCACTTCCATGATCTTGTCCTTGAACAGGGGATTTAACATTCTGAGGCTCAGACTCCTTACTGCAGCATAAAGTATGGATACCTTTTCACCACAGTGACACGATGTCTGACCGGAAATACTTACTTAGGCTTATGATTGCAGAGGCTCCCAGTGTAACACGGAAGGCATGGCAAAAATCACAGAGATGGTAGGCTGCGGAAGAGACTTCCTACAGCTCAGCAGTTCAGGTATCAGAGAGCAGGTAAGAACCAGAAGCAGATGCAAACCTCAAAGCTCTGCCCTGAGTAGTCTGCTTCTTCCAGGCATCCTGCCCCTCTTAGAACCTCTACAGATGTAAAAAGAATGCAACCAGCTATGGACCAGCCATCCTAACATGAGCCTGTGGGTGACTTAGCTCATTCAAACTGTAACTGTGACCAATAGCAACACCAATGGTTCTGGTAACTGCTACTTTATAATAACATTCCCGTCCCCCCTAAACTTAGTGGATCATAATAACCACCCACTCCTGATTTGGTGGGTCAGGCACCCAGGAAAGGTGAGGCTGTGTAGGACAGGCTTAAGGACACCCACAGTTGGAATGAGAAGCCATCTGGGACTGATTGTGTCTGAAGTTTCCACAGAAGTGAACATCTAGAATAGCAGACTGACAGGGCTTAGCCAGAGTGTCAGCTGCTGCCTGAGAATTTAGTGATCTACTGGGGTGCCTACATGTGGGCCCCTCCAGAAAAGCAGTCTTGGGGCGTGACTTCTTGTGTGGTATTCTGAAGCTCCTAAAGGGGACCCTTCCTAAGAAGGGAAAGGACGTTAGGTTTTTTTGTTGTTGTTGTTTTTTGGTTTTTTTTTTAATCCAGACTTCAGGATTAACCAGTCACTCCATCACTTGATGATGGGTGAGTCACAGGATGGTCAAGTTCAAGGGGAATATAATTGAGTTCTGCTTCTCGGTGGGAGGAGGGAATTCCAAGAGGCATAGTGCTGTGTCATCAGCTTTGGAAAATGCAATCTGCCACCCTTGCACTGCAGCCGCACACACAGAAACCACTTAAGGCAAAGCTTAACATATAGAAAGTGCTTGGTAAAGGGTAGCCGTTGTTATTGGATGTGATGGCCTTGGGAACTGCCTCTCAGCACATCAGATGGGTGGAGAGAGACAACGGAAGAATAAAAAGGGGCAACTGGTGCTAATATGTTGGCAGCACTGGCCCATGGCCATGGCCAAGAAGATAAGAGTCCCCCAGAGCCAAATCATGGGCCTTCTGAACTAAATGGTCCTGGGAGAAAGAGGACATCTAGAGGGGAGAGGAACAGCTTACAGGCTGCAGGAGAGCCTTGAGCAAGGGGAGCTATGTGGTCCAGGAGCCAGGGAAGGAGAAGGAGAAGCAAAGGCCAGACTGGCTGAGGATGTGGAGCTGGAGGGATATACAGGGCATGAGAAGAGAAGATAGGTACCAAGAAGGACACAGAGTTCCCCCAGCCTAGCAAGGAACCCCTGCAGTTCCAAAATACAAGGTTCTGTCCAGGGGAGGCTGTATAAGTTTGGGTCTGTGTCTAGCCTGATCTAAGAGAGCCCCACAAAACTTCTTCACCTGTGGACACTCTAGGGAATCGGGAGGTGTTTCCTCTTTTGATTTCTTAGGACATTTCCTGGCCAAGAGAATCTCATCAGGAACTTCTAAATTGCTTTTTAATGGAAGTTGAGGGTTGGTTGCTAAGGATATTTATTGTATCTGCCTCTAAGGCTCAGGGTTAGGGAAGAAGAAGCCGAAAACGTGCAAGAGCAGAGGCTGGGGAGGGCTACTGTGAAAGGCTGGCCTCCAGACGCCACATGACTGTCACACAAACTCATGGCAGATGTTGTGGCTCATGAAATACCAGAAGATAGAGAGAAGAGCTGAGAGCCGCTGCCTTCTGGGCACTCACAGCTGGAGCAGTGATGATCCATGGCAGTTGTGTCTGTCTGCAATTGCTCTAAACAAGGCTCAATCACAGAGCAGGGAGGGGCATCGACAGAAATGTGTTGTCTTGCGGATTTAGAGGCAGGGGAACGTCCAAGATTAGGGAGGTGAGATCAAGAGTCTTCTTGATTTCACATCCCGTGGTGGCTACGAGAGGGTAAGAGAGGCCAGACGGGCCAGACCTGGGCTGGGGCTGTAGGGCTGTAGCTTCATGATAAAGCACTTACCCAGCATGCACTAGGCACTGGGATTCAGTGCCTAGTACACTACCCAACACACACACAGCCACCTCCTTAACCACAGTGCCAGCCTCATCTGAGGATGGTCCCTCAAAGTCCCTGCCTTCTTGTCCTGTTGTAATGACAACTAAATTCCAACATGAATTTGGAAAGAGATTTTTTTTTTAAGCCACCCTTTATCCTCTGTTAAATTGCTATTTTTTTCCCCCTGTCAGACCTACTTGGCATGATTCTGTGTGTCTGTGTATTGGACAGCTTCACCGTGTGCTGCCCAGCCTTTCCCACTAGACCGTGAGCAAGATGAAGACAGAGCCTACGACTGCCGTTCTCATTCCGCACACCTAAGGCACCTGGCCAAGTGCCTGGCAATCAGAAGCCATGCAGTGAATATCAGCTGTGGACAAGTCATTGGCCCATGTGCAGTTGACCCAAAGGGTGTGGATGCCCACCACCAGGAAGGCAGGAAACTAGGAGAGATCAGAATAGGATGCTGAGAATCCAAGACAGCCTTGACTCCTCAGGGGGAGACTGTGTTGAAGGGATGGAGAGTTTTGTTCCTCAGGTCAAGGCCCTTGCCAGTGGCTGTCAGAAGCTCCTTTTGCAGGTGGGCTGGCTTTTTTTTTAGATGATTTTCTAGGAAATATTTTGTCTGTGCTGATAACCTTGTGTCTTCCAACACAGAAATGAGAACACCATTACCCAGTGCGTTCTTATCCCAGGAACAGGGTCCATTTCATCATCTGCCACTTGAACGGTCTCTGGGAGGGGCCTGGCTCTGCTATCCTTGAAGGTCAGACTGCTCTCCCTGCTCATGAAGTTCCCTGTATTTACAAACTGTTCTTGTAAAAGCTTGTGTCTCAAGACTAAAGACTTTCTCTCTCTCTCTCACTCAACTCTCTTTCTCTCTTTCATTCTCTTGCTCTTCCTCATTTTCTCTTGCTGGCTCTCTCTCACTTTTGCTCTCCCTCGTGCTTTCCTGCTTTCTCTAGTGCACTTCCTCACACTGTTTCTGTCTCTGTCTCTGTCTCTCTGTCTCTCTCTGTGTGTGTGTGTGTGTGTGTGTCTGTCTGTCTGTCTGTCTGTCTGTCTCTCTCTCTCTCTCTCTCTCTCTCTCTCTCTCTCTCTCCCCCTCTCTCTCTTCCCGTCCCTCCCTCCCTTCCTCCCTCCCTCTCCCTCTCTCCTCCCTTTGCAATGTGATGTCACAGCTCCTTCTACCCTGTACTGGAATACTACGTTTTCCCACATCTTGATCTGGGCTTGGCTGTGATTCACTTTGATAAATGGCAAGTGATGGAAGTGAAGCATCCCACTGACCCTTTGAGCTATCTTAGGCATTCTCATTCTCACTTATAAACTTCCAAGTTGTCCCACGAACAAAACCAGGACGTAGTGTTGGAGGCTGAAAGATACACAAAGCAGACCTTAACTGAACTCTTGCTAGACCAGTAGACTCCATTAAACAGGAGTGAAAGCTGCGGGAGGCATCCCTAGTCCTACCCAAAATATAAGAACTGACAAGCCAACCCATGGGTTACCCACAGGGTAATCACCAATGGTTCTTATGTGAGGAACTAATTATCCTAAATGACCTAATGGATATACTTTCTTTGTGTGGGCGTATGAGGTATGGATGTGTGTTAAGGTGTACAGAGACAAGAGGGAAGGTTTAGTCTCTTCCTCAATTGCTCTCCATTTTATCCTTTGAGACACAGTCCCTCACTCAACCCGGAGCGTACCAGTTCAGGAGGACTAGCTGACCAAAGGATTCCTGTCTCTGCCTCCCCAGTGCTAAGATTATAGCACTTGCTGCCATGCCTCGCTTCTTACGTGCCTCCAGGGCATTTACACTCAGGTGCTGGTACTTGCATAGCAGGCACTTCATTGACTGAGTCATAACCCCAGTGCCCTAGGTACGCTTTCATACATGAGCGATTTAAATCTGACTTTTTCCTGACTCTAGGATGTCCTCAGAATCCTTCTCTCCGCATACAGTCCTGTGGAAATTCTACCAGTGACTATAAAGCTCCATGTGGTCAAAGGGCACTGCTTTGGAAAGAAGCTGAGCAGTTTATCCTTACCCTGTGTGGCCCAGGGCAAGTCACTTCACCTTGCTGGACCCTGCTTCCTTTATGTGGACATCCAGAGAACAACTTAAGCTACTTTCAAGCTCTTCAGCCCCCGTCACACAAACACAGCCCTGTGAGTCTCCATCTATGGTACTTTCATGTCAAAGCGAGAAAGGCTAACCCAGGGCTCACCCAGACTTGCAGGATAACCTAGAAGGATGCAGGGATGTTACCTCATGGCAACCTTTGCTACTGCTGGCACTTTCAGGAACATGAGTGTCTTCAACAGGAACAGATGCCCTGGGCTGCTGGCTTTCAAATAACTCGCTAGGTTTTATCAGCATGCATAAACACTTAGATTTTTAGCTAATATCAGAAACTGGAGTAGGACCACAGTCAGTCTCCATCATTTATCACAAAAGAAACACAACCAACTTCCCTGTCTCTGTCTTCTCTCAGGTTCTCCCTGCAGGTGAGGAGTAAAGAGAGACTGGGTTTCTCTCCTGTTGGGGGTGTGAATATGAAATGTCCCCCAAAGGCTCAAGTGTTTGGTGACTTGGTCCTCCAGTGATGGTGCCATCTCGGAAGACTATGGAAGTTTTAGTGGGTGTGGCTTGATTGAGAAAGTAAGTCACTGGGAGCAGACTTTGGGGCTTTATAGATTGCTTCCATTAACTGCTATTCTGAGGACATAGGCAACATGACCAGCTAGCTTCCTGGTTCTGCCATCACGTCTCCCTGTTGTTACCATATCTGTCCCACCATGATAGACTCTATCTCTCTCTAGAACTCTTTCTCTCTTGTTTTTGTCAGGGTCACCATAGCAACAGAATAGAAACTGACACACTTTCCTAAGAGGTCCAAGATAGGTACAAATGTCAACACACCACAGTTACAGCTGCTGAAGAGTGGCTGGAGAGGTGGCTCAGAGGTTAAGAATATTTGTTTCTCTTGCAGAGAACCTGGGTTTGCTTCCCAGCATCCGCACTGAGAAGCTCACAGCTGCCTATAACTGCAGCTCCAAGAGATCTGACAACTCTTCTGATCTCTGCAGACACCTGCACATTCAAATACTCAAGTGCATGAGTCACATACACATACACACACACACACACACACACACACACACTACACAAATCTCTAATGATACAATTTCATGGAGCTCTTTAGTGAGTTCTGAGTACATGCAATCATAGTTGATAAGTGAAGAAAAGCCTTTCCTGTGGAAGGCTGTGAATGAATTCAAACAGTTCTTTTGACAGCACTAGCGATTAAACTCAAGGCCTTGGATAGGCTAGGTAAGTGCTCTGCCACCAAGCTACACTCTTACCCTTCATTAGTCAGGGTCTGTTGAATTTGTCCAGGCTAGCTTCATTCTACAGCTGAAGAAAGTGTTCAACTTACAATTCTCTTGCCTGTGCCTCTTGAGTCACTAGGATACCACAGTCTGTGCCACACCAGCCCAACAACCTTAACAATTTGGCAGAAATGTACTATAAAGGTGCAATCTCAGGGGTGCTTAATTAGAAGCCAAAATCTGGAGTCTGCCTGAAGATGATGTCAATGGGCAAGAAGTCAGCACTGTAGATAGACAGTGGGACTGTGGGGTCAGAAGAAAAACATAAAGGGATCCCCAAAATCAAGCGCAGCAAAGAACCATCAATCCGAAGGTCAGGAAAGTCAAGGAAGGACTGAGCACCAGAGTCCATGCCTAGGCTGGCATAGAGCAGGGGCAGAGCAGAAGGGACCGTGGGTAGAAAGTGTTCTAAATGAGGTTAGCATTCTCATGGAAATGCGAATTCAGCTCAGCGACAGAGTGCTTGCCTGGCATGCTGGTGGCCAGTTCTAGTTCCAGAGGTAAATACAATGCATGCATACATGCAAACTACATGCATACATACATGCAGTGTTGAAGTTTTTGCTGAAGACCACAGAAAATAAAAGATGAATTATTAATCAGAAAGGTTGTTTTGTGGATCACAACACTGAGAAGCTCATTGGTACAGACAGGTCCCATCTGATGCAGAAGTTGAAGCAATGTTTCCAGGAGTGTAGAGGAATTTTAATTCAGAACATGGCTGCTCTGGCAAGAGAGCATATCCAAATACCTTCTAGGTCAGTGTGGTTCAGCTGGCATACAGACAAGTCTTTAATCCCAGGAGACAGAGGCAAACAGATCCCTGAGTTCAAGGCCAGCCTGATATTGAGCAAGTTCCAGGTAGAGAAAAGCTTAGGTCCAGGTCCTTAATCCCGACATTTAGGAGACAGAGGCATGCAGATATCTGAGCTCAATTCAAGCAGTTTGGTTGGGTCAGGCAGTTGAGAGGCAGTGCAGTGGAGCTGAGTACATGGCAGCTCCCTCTGGTCATGGAATTCAGAGGCAGTTTTACAGAGAGGTTGCAAAGACAGAACTGGGTAGACACAGATGAAGACAGAATGAGCCAGAGAATTAGAAGGAGTCGGAAGATTAGAACAGATTGGTAGAGTGAGTTTGATGCCAAGCAGAACTGTTCGGTGAGAAACTCAGAGAAGCTGGATAGTCAGTTTGGAGAGGGATTTTAGCCAAAACGGCTGAGGTGAACCAACCAGCCAGAGTTCAGAAAGGGTGAGCTCATTCAGCAGTAAGTCTCAGAGGCTGAACTCATTTAGGCTTTGATTAGATTGTATGGAGGCTAGAAGCTTCCAGCACTAGGCCTAGGTCAGCTGACAGAGGCAGAAAGCCTTGGAGACGACAATTACGACAGGAAAATAAAAGTTACTTTAACACAAATGAGATTTTTCCCATTGTTTTCTTTTAGCCTAGCTCTTTTCCACATGTAGCCTTTGATAGCTTCCTCCTTGAAGGCCACCAGAAGCAGTGGCCTCACTAGAGCTTCCTGCATACCCATCTGCATCCAGAGGAAAAAGAAAGATAAATAGTTTCTCTATGGTTAAAACTGATCTAGGCCTGAGTCTTTGGGGCCCAGTAAAGCCATGTGCATTCGCTTGAACAAATCCCAGTTCCTAATGTGTTTTAGCTAATGGGGACGTCATCCAAGATTTGACAGGTGTCAATCTCACCTGCACCATAAGAGTTTGGGGGGAGGAAGGGCAGCTACCAAAAGTAAATCCAATCCAAGGTTCTCCTCCTCTTCCTCTTCCTCCTCCTTCTTCTTCTCTTCTTCCTCTTCCTCCTCTTCCTCTTCCTCCTTCTCTTCCTTTCCTCTTCCTCCTCCTCCTCCTCCTCCTCTTCCTCCTCCTCCTCTTTATTCTTCCCTAGATGTATCAGTACTAGCTGCCATCAATTCCAGATTTCACCACAAGCAGTTACCAATAGAATGTGGCACACAAATTAGAAGCTTCCCACAGGAAAGTCCAGGCTTTTCTGAGTGCAGAGCAAGGACAAAGGCATAGGCAATTGTCTTAGTTAGGGTGTCTGTTGCTGTGATATAACACCACAAACAAAAGCTCTGTGGGGAGGGGAGGGTTTTTACTTCCTCTTCCAGTTTCATACCTCAACCCATCACTTATGGAAACTGGGTG
This sequence comes from Acomys russatus, assembly GCF_903995435.1. NCBI lineage: Eukaryota > Metazoa > Chordata > Mammalia > Rodentia > Muridae > Acomys > Acomys russatus. The sequence goes on from NC_067165.1 coordinate 22,052,895, forward strand.
CAGAAACTCAAGCAGGGCAGAAACCTGAAGGTAAGAGCTGATGCAGAGGCTGGTGTTGCTTACTGGCTTATTTTTCTAGGTTTATTTAAACTGCTTTTGTATACACTCCAGGACCACGAACTCAGGGAAGTTCACCCACAGCTGGCCAGGCCTTCCCACATCAACTACTAATTCGGAGAATGCACCACAAGTCTGTGGTCTTACAGTCTTACAAGCCTTGCTTACAGGCCAGTATGACAGAGCCATTTTCCCAGCCGAGGGTCCCTCTTCTCACGTCACTCTAGTATGCTTCATACAGACACAAAACTAGCCAGCAAAATGACAGATGCTAATAAAATCAGGCAAATCATGGCTGATTGTGAAGGACTGGAGAACTCCTTTGGCCCTGGGTGGGTGGGGGGGCGCTCTGGGTCACAGAAGTTCTTGGGATCCAGAAGCACCTAGCAGCTCATTTTGGTTACCAGACAAAGAGCACATTTGGAACTGTCAGACCAGTCAGACAGAACTGATGTTCCCTAGGATGGAGACTCACAGTAAAGATAAAAATGCCTGGGAAAGGAACTGGCTGGGTTTCCAGAAAACTGAAACAACTGGAAACATATCAAGCAAGGCTCTGATTACTATGTAACTCTCACGGGCCTTGGATGTAGCCCGCACGTGCAAAGGGTGTCATCTTTAATGCTCAAATTACCATGGCCCCAAGCTCCCACCTGCGGGATTACAAAGTTCATACAACAGGATCATGGCTTTCCTGACAGTTCTGTCACAGTCTGTCACCTGGGCCCAAAGCGGTTTACTTGTCCACGAGACCATAATACCTCCTGACAAAACAACTCAATCAGCTACAGCTTCCACACTGTACCCAGTGAGACCCAACCTGCTGCCAGGACAGGGAGGAATAGACTGCAAAGCCATGTCTCCCAGTGGTTTCTTCTATCTCTATTCTGTAGCTGACTTCCTCCTTCAATAGTTCTGTCTCAGAAACAAGTTGTGGAGCGTCCACTTAACTGTGTTAATATTTATGAGTGCTAATACAGTATGTGGTGGACTTCCAAGCTTAATGGAAATGACAGGAAAAAAATGGGTAAGCAATATGTATTCACAAACACACAACAGCAAGAAATGTGTTTAAAACTATGTGGATAGAAATTATTGTAATCTATCTCCTTGGCAGGCCAAAGAAGAAAAACCAAAGGAGCATATAAATAGATGCATAAAAGACTATTTGAAAAAAAAAAATCAGCCCGTCATCCATTCATGATAAGAACCCTCAGCTGGCAACCTATTTCACAATGAGAAAATAGATGTTTCCCTAGGAAATAAGGAATGATTTGCTCTCACTGGCCTAGACAATGCGATGAGGCAAATGCCTCCGTCTACATTTATGGCATTTTTTTTTGCAGAAAGGTTTCCCTGAGACAGGACAACTCACTCTGAATGCACGTGGCACCATCGGGTGGGCTGAGGTCTTGGACTAATGAAAAAGAAGAGCAGAGGATGAGCACTGGCACCTGTCGCTCTCTGCTTCCTGACTGTGGATATAATGTGAGCAAGCATGTATGATGTTATTCCTCCTGCACCACGGTGAACTATACCCTCTAACCGTGAGCTAACGTAGCCCCTTCTGCTTTTGTTATTTTTCAGTCACTGTGATAAGATACCATAACCAAGACCACTTACAGAATAGTGAGTTTATCGCGGGGGGTGGAGGTGGGGGCTCACAGTTTCCGAGGCTGAACATGGCAGCCCACAGGCTTGGCGCTAGAGCAGTAGCCATTTGGAAACCTCAAATCCGCCCCCAGTGACACACCTCATCAAAAAGGCCACACCTTCTAGCCTTTCCCAAACAGTTCCACCAACTGGGGACTAAGCATTCAAATATATGAGCCTATGGTGGCCATCCCCATTTAAGCCACCAGACCTTCCTTAATTTACTTTTGTCAGCTGCTTTGTCACAACAATGAGAAAAGTCACTAATATGTGTACTACAATGAGAAATTAGAACTAGAATTTTGTAAAAAAAAAAAAATCATCATTGGTATAAGCTAATCTATAAAGGAGTGCATTGCTCAAAAGATGGCTCAGCTTTTAAAGGCTAGGCTTGCAACCAAAAATATAAAAGGAAATACAGAGATATAAATAAAACTGGAGGGGGTTGGGGATTCTATAATTAGGAAAACATTAAAGCTCTAAAAACTGAATGAAGTAAATATAAGCAAATGGGGAGATTTTCTAGTTGGGGGGGGGTTAAGATGATAAAGATATTGGTTATTCTAACATAATCCGTTACTTCAATGTAATCCCAAATAAAATCTCAGCAAGTTACTCTTTGTGTACTGACAAAATGAATCTAAAGTTCACATAGAAAGGCAGAGGACAGGGGAACAGCCCATACGGTGCTCTTAGGGGAGAACAGCATTGGAGGACTGATTCCCTAGACCAGCACTTAGCACAGCTGCAGGAATCAACACAGCGGGGTAATCTGAAGGAAGAGATGAGTAGATTGACAGAACAGAATAGGTCCTAACCCACTTAGGGTCAACTTGCCTTTGACAAAGAAGCACAGACAGCAAGCAGAGAAATGATTGTCTCCTCAGCTTATGGGGCTGGGACGATTGCACACCCACGTGAAAAGCAACGGGGGCGATACAGATGGTTCGCCTTTCATAACATTAATTCAAAATGTACACAAGAGCTACATCTAACACTCAAAACTATAAAACTCTTGGAAGACAATACAGGAGATTGAGACAAGTAAAATATGTGAATTATAATCTCCAGGGCAACCACACACACACACACACACACACACACACACACACACACACACACACACACACTACAGCAGAGATATAGATAAAAAGCCAAGACGGTAATCAAAATAGAGTGCTAAAAGTATTCTGCTAGCGCGAAAGAAGACAGAAAAAGCAGAATAGAGGAAGAAAGCATTGGCAAGATAAGAATGGCCATCCACAAAAGGGGATGCACACCCATCTCCCCAGCTCCTTCCTGGTGAGGAGTTACAAGTCTCAGACAGGACAGAAGAGGGAGTCGGGGACCTCTGCTGTGAATGAGCAGGAAGGTTGGAGGACAAAAAGAAGAGGTTGGAGCTGTTGCGCCTCCCCCCAGGACTGGAAGAAGGGCACAGTGACAGAGAATATTATCATCCATGCTGATGTTTCCTAGACTCCAATCTAGCAAAAGACCATGACCCCTTCATCCCCTCAGTTAAGCCGGCCTCGTTCCTACTCCGCTGGACTAGCAGACTCTTGAATAAAGTCCATGAGTATAGCATCCCCGATGAGGGAGCCGCCTTGTCAGGGGGTGCACTTTTTTCCCATTGAACCTACTGCTCCCTTTCTACCGTGACATATTAGACCGGGGAGGGGCAATCCCAGAGGATACACTAAGGTACGATGTGCTGGAGACTCTTTCTCCAGGTAGGCTAGTAGCCCACCCAGTGACAAACCCAGACAGAATGTGGCATGGCCCCTCAAGTTCTGCCGTCTCCACAGGCCTAGAACTTTCCTCGCCCGCTAAGAGAAGCCAGATAGTTGGAGGGCAACCGTATAGCATGCAAGCCTCTTCCCTTCTATGGCACCCAGCTGTGTACATGTGAAGGAGACCCCTCCCTTCCTTCCCTCAAGAAGAAGCAGCCGAACCAGAATGCAACTTCTCTGCAAGGTTCTGCAAATTAGATCACAAACGGAGATGTGATCCACTGAGGTAGGCCAAGGCTCTTATGCTAGATTTAACTAAAGAGGCCACTATGTAAAGAGCACTGAGGCAAAAGCAAAGGTCTCCTACACACAGGCAAAAAAAAAAAAAAAGTAATGTCCTGAATACCACTGAGAATTGCTAATCATAGGAAGCCAACACCGAAAAAACCACAATGTCAATGAGAAACAACAACCAGTCAAGACAAAGTACACAGTGAGTGACTATACCAGGAGGCTCCAGCCCTGGACCCAGCAGTGCTGAAATGGCCTTTGACACCAGAGCCCTACTTCTTTTTGACACCCATGTTGTATACCAGGCGGACGACAGTAGAAGTGTGGGCACATAATTAGCCGTTGCCGACACGGAGTTGACTCAGAGACCGGAATTATATAACACATGCTTTGGAGCGGCGATATAAAGAATTTTTTAATGATTAATCACACTGTTCCTTGAAATGATTAAAAATAGAGAATCTGAGTAAGAAGAACAGGTTATGAAATCGTCAGATTGGAAGTCTGGAACTGGGGAGACAACAAGCGAGACCCTGGCTCAATGAGCTCAGAGGCAGCAGAGTTGATAAAAGAGAGTCAGGGAGCCGGGAAAGAGGAGCAGAAGCCATGCCATCTGACAGCAGTGGGAAACAGACTGGGGTAAAAATAACACACGGGGCTGGGGAGCTGTCTTGATGGGTAAAAAGTGACTGCTATGCAAGCATGGGGACCTGGGTTAGGATCCCAGAACCCACATGAAGCCTGGTGTGTAACACAAGTGTCTATAATTCTGACGTTCCTACAGCAAGATGGGCAGTAGAGACAGGCAAATCAGGAAGCTCCAGGACCAGCTAGCCAGGAGTACATAGTAGAAAACAACCAAGGTTTCCTATCTCAAGGAAGAAGGCAAAGACCAGCTCTGGAAGGTGTGCCATGGCATGTGTGCACATGCATAGGTACACACACACACACACACACACGCACACGCACACGCACACGCACACGCACACGCACACACACACGCACACACACACACACACTCATAAGTAGAGCCTCAGTTATTTGTGGGACAATAACAAACCAACAAGTGGTTATGTCCTCAGAGCCACAGAAAGAAAAATTAGAGGATATGCAAAAAAAAAAAAAAAAAAAAAAATGTTTGAAGAAATGCTGACTGAAATTGCCAAATTTAACCAGTGGCAAAGCCTGTGAAAACCCACAGCCAAGTGAAGCCCACGGTACCCAGGCCAAGACACATCAAAATGAAACTTTAGAAAATCTTCTGAAGCCTTGAAAGTAGCTAGAGAGAGTGAAGCATGTCCAAGAAGGGACGCCGGATTGTATGACCGCATGCCTGAGATGATGGAGTTCATAAGGAAAAAGGCACCGTATTTCCAGTGGGTGAGAGAAAAGAACTGTGCTGTCAGCTTTGGAATCTCTTTCTGGAAAGATTCACCACACGGATTCAAGAGAGAAAGAAAAACGTGCTCAGAAGAAAGACAGCTAAAGTGAATTGTGCTTCTTGATGGGAGAATGGAGTTCGCTAAACAGAGGGAAGTCAGACTAGGAACCCGGGGGTATTAAGAAGAAGAGAGGAGCTGAGCGAGAGGAGCAGGCAAGCGTGGGTTTAGGGACACAACAGTGGACCGTCCTTTAAACCATCTGCTTTACAAGTCCTGTCTGATAACTGGTACAAAGCTCACACTGCTGTTTGCCTTTGTGGTGGTGATCGATATTGATTACCAACTTGACCAGAACCATAATCTCGGTACACAAGCCTCTGGGCACACTTGTGAGGGAGTTCCCAGATCTAGTTAGCCTCTGGATAGACTTGTGGAGAGCTATCTAGATTAGGTTAACTGAGTTGGGAAGACCCACCTTGACGGTGGGTGGAGCCACTCCTGGAGTTCCTGGGTGAACTAAAAGGAGAAAGGAGGTTGCACATGGGTGTTCATCTCAATGGTTCCTCATGGTGAATACTGTGTGTCCAGCTGCCACCAGCTTCTGCTGCCGCTATGGCTTTTCCGCTATGATGGACTGTGAGCTGAAAGAAGCTCTTCTTTCTTAAATTGCTTTTATCACATATTTTGTCACAGCTATGTGGATGTAATTAAGGGACCATCTGATACACCTGGTCAGACATATGGAAATGAGGAGGCTCAAAGGACTTCTGTGGAAGGCAAAGGACCTATGGGTTAGCCCAACTGATCAAATGTGGATAGCGGCAGACTGGGTCGGATATTCATGTTATAATACTCAGACAAATAAGAAGAAAACTAGAAAAATTCACTTTATCAAGAGGGGCTGATAAAACATTCAAGGCCAACAAAAAAGGCAATATCATGAAAAAAAGATGGTTTACCCAACAAATGATGCTGGAAAATCTGGACACCCATATGCCAAAAAAGAATGTAGAGACAGACTTTATGCCTTTCATAAAAATTAACTCAAAAGCTAGGGAGATGGCTCAGTGGGTAAAGTTGCTTACTGCAAAGCCTGATGACTTGGATCCCTGGGACCCACAAAATGGAAAAAGAGAATTAATGCAATTTATCTTCTTAGGTCCACAAATAGGCCACAGTGCATGCCTAGTACGCGCACACACATACGCACACACATACACACACCCAATCACACACACATACACACGCAATCACACAGACACGCACAATCACATATCTGTACACAGACATACACACACAATCATACAGACACACACATACATACACAACACACGCACACATAATATACATACATATACACACAATCACACACATATACACAACACACACATAACCACCCACACAATCACACATACACACATATACAAGTACATGTGCTTGTGTGCACATGTATACATAATGAAGAAACAACTTAAGATGGATCATAGACCTAGATGTAAACTGCCACACGATAGTCTAGACAACTTAGCATTTGCCAATGACTTTTAGACACAGCACCAAAGCACCATGCATGACAGAAATAATTGATAAGATTGACTTTATTAAAATTAAAAGTTTCTGCTCTGTGAACAATACTGTCAAGAGAATAAAGAGACAAGACACAGGCTGTTGGAAAATATTTGCAAAAGACATATCTGATAAAAGGCTATTCTTCAAAACACACAAAGAGCTTGTAAAGCTGGGCAACAAGTAAATAAACAGCCCAACAAAAAAAAAAAATAGGTCAAAGGTTTGAACAGACACCTTGCCAAAGAAGATACACAGATGGAAAATAAGCACATGAAAGGATGTTCCGCATCATCTGTCATCAGAGGAATGCAAATTAAAACAACAATGGGTACACAATGCATATATTAGAACAGCCAAAATCCAGACACTTGACAACACTAAATGCTGGCGAAGGCCTGGAGCACCAAATATCTCCTACAGTGCTGGTGAGTATGTAGCATCTTGCAGCTGCTTTGGAAAATGGCAGCAATCCAATTCTATGGCATTCATTCCAAGGGGTTAAAAATGTCTGTCCATCAAACACATAGACATGGAACCATCAAAATTGAAAGCAACCAAATTGTAACTTAGGAGATAATTGGATAAATTATATGGAGCCTATCTTTACAATGCAATATACATTTTTAAAAGATTTATTTTTATTTTTTGTGCATGAGCATTTGCCTGCATGTGTGTCTCTGAACAACAAGCATGCCTGAGACCCTCAGAATCCAGAAGAAAGCTGAATCCCTTGGGATTAGATGGTAGTGAACCACTGTGTGGAAGCTGGGAAGTATCACTGGTCCTCTGAAAGAACAGCCAGTGCTCTTAACCACCCAGCCATCTCTCCAGCCTCATCAATAATGGTATATTATTCAAGGCTGCAAAGTTAAACTATGCCTTGAAGAGGCATGGGTGAAACCTAACAGCAAATTACTCAGTGAAAGGCCAGTCTCCTACTCTATAGTTCTAAGTTTATCAGATTCTGGGGTGGGGCGGGGGGAGGCAAAACCACAGATATAGCAAATCCAAGTGCTAGGTACAAGACCTTACATGTAAAATCCTAGTATGGAGAAGGAGGCAAGAGGATCAGGAGTCCAAGGCCAGCCTGAGCCACATAGGATGTTTGAGGCCAGCCTGGACTACATAATAGAGTTCTGTCTCAGAAATAAAAGTGTGGTAGTTTCTAAGGGTTTGATATGGGACAGGAGAGAAAGAGAAGCGGAACACTTTGTCCACTCTAAAGAGAGGCAGAACAGCCTGATGATGGTAGCCTGCACTGCCTCCTGAGGCCCTGAAGATGTCTGAGGTCCTGCTGCCTCCTAAGGCCATGTCTGTGTCCATGGCCTTGCTGTAGCAGGGATCTGTGTCAATGTCTGTGGGATCTTACCACTGAGGGCTACGCAGACGTCCATAGCTTGAGCTGCTGCCTGGGGCCATGTTAATGTCTGAGGACTTCACTGAGCTACCCCGTTCGTCATTGGCCACTGCAACAGTGGCACTGGCAGAGGCATGGGTGGGGGAGAGCTGGCCCTACCCCTCACCTGGGTGGCACAGCAGAGCTGGCCCTGCTGCTCAAACACTCGGGCAGGAGAACTGGACCCACAGTCAGAAAACTGGCCCTGGTGGCATACTTAGAACTAATTAGAACTTGCAGAGTGACCAGCTCAGCTACCATCCAGGCCCAGATCCAGGGCTTTAACTTCACCCCACCCCAGCATATACCCCATCTATAAGTTGCTGGAGAATCTACTCCTACAGATCCAAAGCTGCAGAATCTCCACAATTTGGAGGCAAGAGCAGGATATCTGAGAGGCGTCCTGGTGAGGATCCAGTATTGATGGTACAGCGGAAGCCAGAGGCCTCGCACCAGACCAATTGCAATGGAACATTTGCAAGTAAAGCTGTTTGGGCAAAAAGGTATACTGTGTGATACAACATGACATACCACAAGTTTTTAAATTACTATTTTCATATTTTTATTTGTTTTTCTTTAGAGGGAGGTAGCAAGGGTGGAGGGTGAATATAGAGAAACTGGGAGATGAGTGGAATTGAGGTTCATGATGTGAAATTCACAAAGAATCAATAAAAAGTGTTTTTAACAGACAGATGGGAGGGATAAATAGGCAGAGATGAGAGAACTTTTAGGACCATGAAATTACTCTGTGTCAGACTGTAATGTTAGACTCATGTGATACATATTATCACATGTAACTTACAGGATGTACAACAGGAGTGCAGCCAATATAAACTATAGAATTTGGGTGATAATTTTTGTGTCGGAGTAGAGTCATCAGTTCTAACCAATGTGCGGGTCTGGTGGAGGAAGTTGATGGTTACTGGGGCTGTACGGGTGAGGGGATAGGGGGAAACTGTGTACCTTCTGCTCAGTTTTGCTGTAGATCTAAAACTGCTTCTTAAAAACCATCTAGCTTTTAAAAGATAATAGAGGAATGTTTTACATTTATTGTATTATGGATAAAGAGTTTTTATACTCATGAATTTCACAACTTAAGAGAAATGAATGCTTCCAAAATTGCAAACTACCAAAACTCAATCAAGATGAGATAGGCAATCTTCAGAGTATGGAGACCATCAAAGAAATTGAAGGCATAACCATAAAAATTCCTGAAAAATATCCAGGTCCAGATGGCTTTGCCGGCGAACCTGAGCAACGTTTAAAGAAGAATTATCATCAATTTGAGACAGTCGCTTCCAAACAGTAGAAGAGGGGTGCAGCAGGAAGAACAATGGGCCCGAGACCTGGAAATGTTATTCACGTGCTAACAGTAGTGTTAGGATGGGGACTATTCTAGTTTGGTTTCTATTACTATGATAGACATGATGATCAAAAGCAAGGTTTATTTCTTCTTAATAGTTAGATTCATTATTGAGGAGAGCCCAGGCAGGAAGTCACAGCAGCAGCTCAAAGCAGAGAACACAAAACAACACTGCTTAATGGCTTGCTACTTTTCTTATGTAGCCCAAGCCCGCACACTCAGCTCAGTTGGCTGAGCCCACCCATATCAATGAACACTAAAAGGAATGCCCCCATAGACATGTCCACAGGCCAATCTGAGGAGGGTAGTTTTTCAATTGAGGCTCTTTCTTCCCAAGTGTGCCAAGTTGACAAGAGAGAGTAGCCATCACCAGGACTTCATCTTGGATTATCCAGAAAGAGCTAGGGTAATCACAAGATTTGTCCTGGTTGGGGTTCTTAAATCTTGTTCAATCTGTCGGTTTCTGTATTTAGCCACATTTCTGAATGTTCAGCCAATGTTTCTTCCAATATTCTTTCAGCTACGTTTTTTTTCTCTCCTTCTGGCACTCTAACATAGATGACGGACCTTTTGTTATCTCCCCACGGGGGTCGGATGCTGGTGGCTTTTGCTCTCCCCCATCTCCTTCCCCTCTGTTGCTCAAGCGGATGAGTTCTACTGTTCTTTCCTTGTCACCGAGAAGGGGAACCGCTAGACGCTAGTGAGAGAAAGAGTTGAAGATGCTCTGAGGCTAGCTTTGGAAGTGTGGGAAGGAGCCAAGAAGTGCAGGTGGTCTCTAGAAACCGAAAGGGAGGGAGAGAACAGATTCTCCCCCAAGATCCAGAAGGAACACATCTCAGATGACATCTTTGTTTTAGCTCAGCGGCTCTGGAACTGTAAAGCGATCCATTTTTTTGTTGTGTTTTAAGCCACCGAGTTTGTGGTAATTTGTTACAGCAGCAACAGGAAACGTGCAGGGAGCAGGGTAACACAAGGAATACACATGTCCCGATTTTCTTTATGAGATCGGTATTATTCTGACCTAAAAACCAAATATGAACAGTCCAAATGTTTTGAAAAAGTGACAGGAGGATACTTCTCAAAACTTCAAACATGAAAGCCCTCTAAAGAAATGAGCAAACCAAAGCTCGCAATGTATAAAATTGTACCCCAGTTAAAGTTACCTGCTAGGTTCCATAGCCGAGTGTGCCTTCAACTATAACAAATAAAGTTCACTATTCAGAACTCCATCAATATAATCCACCATGCTAAGGGGAAGAAAGAAAATTTGTGTAAAATTGTGTAAATTTATACAAAATATTTGTAAGATTCAACACTTAATCATGAGAAAAAAAAACTTTCAGAAAAGGGGGAATAGGAGAGATTATTTCAATCTAATTAAAAAAAAAAAAAGCACCTCCACAGATCTAGTTAATGTCATATTTAAAGGTGGAATGTTAATAACATTATGAAAAAGGCACAGACAAATCTAGTTGTAGATTACATAGTAAACGCAAAGAATATATAGCTCCCCCAGCTGTGGTGGTTTGAACAAGAGTGGCCCCCATAGGCTCATATATTTGAATGCATCACTGAGCAGCACTGAGAGGGATTAGGAGGTGTGGCCTTGTTGGAAATGTGTCACTGGGTGGCGGGGGTGGAGCAGGTAGGGGGGTAGGGGGAGTGGGGGGGAGGCTTTCATGTTTCAAATGCTCAATCCAGGGCCAGTGTCTCTTTCTCTTGCCGCTGCCTTCACATCCAGATGTGGAACTCTCAGCTCGTCCAGTACCATATCAGCCTGTGTACTGCCATGCTCCCTACCACCATGATAATGGACTAATCCCCTGAAACTGGAAGCAAGCTCCAGGTAAATGTTTTATTTATAAGAGTTTCCATGGTCATGGTTTTTCTTCACAGCAATAAGACTGCCCCCCAATAAGAAACCTGCCTCCATGTAGAATTAAAAACAAGTTATATCAAGTCTCTTCTTGGTAACCTGCTGTCCTTCCTCTGAGTGCCACCAGGTCTCCCTCTCCAGGAGACATGGTCAAATGTGAGGCACCAGAGTACGTGAGAAAGTCATATCCCACTCTCCACTCAACTGTGGAGAATGTTCTGACCATTGGCTAGATCTGGGTAGGGGTTTAAAGTTTACCACCTGTATTGTCCTTGGCTGGTGCCTTAGTTTGAGCGGGACCCTCGGCCCAAATCTGCCTATCATAATGTTCTACAGGTTACCAAAAAGAGACTTGATACCCTATGAGCATATACAGGGGGAGGTAATCCCCCTCAGGAACAGTCATAGGGGAAGGGAATAAGGGGAAAATGGGAGGGAGGGAAGAATGGGAGGATACAAGGGATGAGATAACCATTGAGATATAACAAGAATAAATTAATAAATAAAAATAAAAATAAAGAAAAAAAACCAAGTTATATAAGGTCCATAGGACACAAGATCAAACAGTAACTACACATTCATGCACTAACATACAGCTATATAAATGTGCATAAACTAAAATTAAAAGCACAATTCCTTTCATAGTAAATCCAAAGAAAGCAAAATACGAAGGTGTGACATTAGCCGGTATAGGTTGGAAAGGAGGAAGTGCTACAAATCTGCAGGCGACTTGAGTGAGTGCACAGCCAGGCCAGACAAAATCTGCCTTCCAAACCCTCTATAATTAAGACATGGTTTCAGTGAAATGGCAAACTTTTTGGTTGAAAAGTAAAAGAAGGGAGACCAGAGAGAAAGCTCGGTGGCTAAAAGAGCTTTCAGAGTGCCTGACTTCTACTCCCAGCACTCAGGCTGGGCAGCACACCGCCGCCTGTGACTCCAGCGTTGGAAGCATTTGGTGTCCTCTATTGCTTTCTTTAGGCACTGCACTCATGTGTACACATCTATATGTGTATACACGCACACACACAGTTTTAAAACAAAGCCTTTAGAAAAGAAAATTACCATCCACCGATGAAAATAAATGAAGAGCTGCACTGTGTCTGTGAACTAGAAAAATTAATATAATGAGGATGTAGATTCTCTCCAGCTTGACCTATAGTTTTAGTCATGTCCCTGCAAGGCTTAATGGAAACAAATATATGTTAATTCTAAATTTTGTGTGAAAAGAAGCATACCCAAGAGAGCATAAGTGACCATGACACAGAAGAATAAAGTGGGAGATGTCATCAAATATTAAGATCTAGCACACAAGCACAGCAATAAAAAAATGTGGTAACTTCAGAAGATTTGTGGGTCAATAGAAAAAAATAGGGGGTCACACGACCATGCCTGGGTGATTTCTCGAAAGAGTGTTGATATGATTAGATGGAAGAGAATAGAATTATTAACAAGTGGGGATGGAATTTGGAACATAGACAATTCAACTTCAGTCTCACATCTCAAATACAAAGTTACTCAAGATGGAATACAAAATGAAAAACTTAGCAAAGAATATATATATATGGCACTCTTTGGGATCCAGAGCCAAGGAAAGCATTCTTAGACTTATCACCAAAAAGCAAGACCCATAAAAGGAAAAGCCTAGTCCTTTGAATCTCTTTTATCTTTGAAATAAAAATTTAAAACTTTCACTCTGCAAGAGACCATGTGGGAAAAAAAAATGAAATCACCATGTAGAGAGAAAAATATTGGCCAAGCACGCTCTGCAAAGTGCTGCTACCCAAAATATAAAGACAACTCTCAAACCAGCCAGCAAAGGGACAATAGATGTGGGCAGATGTTTCCCTGAGGGAGAGTCATGGGTACAAGACGACTCAGGGGAAGATGCTGGACATCACTGGCTATTAGGCCAATAGAGTTAAAATCACATGGGATGCTACGGCACACCTATCAAAACAGAGGGAATAAATGGTGTCAAATACTGGTGAGGATGCTGAGAATCTGGATTGTTCATGCCTGACCATGGGGAATTCGATTGACACAGCCAATCTGAAAACAGTGAGACAATTTCTTTGAAAACTAAGTACAGGAGGCATGGCTCTGTGGTTAAGAGCACTGGCTACTTTTTTGGAAGGCCTGATTCTATTCCCAGCATGCACACAGGGCTCACAACCATCTGTAACACAAGTCCCAAGAAATCTGATGCCCTCTTCAGGCATCCACTGGCACCACATGCACATAGTACACAGACATACATGTAGGCAACACACCCATTCATAAAATTTAAGAAGAGAAAACTAAACGTGCAATTACCTTAAAATCTAGGAGTAACCCTCTTGGGCATTTATTGTAGAGAAAGGAAATGTGCTACCACAAAGACTTACACAAGACTCCTTCTTGATCTCTTCTTTAGTAGCAAAAGCTGGAATCAGCTCGAATGTTCTTTGGCCAATGATCAACTAAACAACTCTCCTGAATAGACACCAAGGAATATGCTTACCACTGATAGCAGCTAAAGAAGACTGTTGATAAGGCAACAGTTTGGCTGCCATCTCTAAGGAAGACTGATGAGAAAAGGAAGAGTATAGACTATAGAGTTCCATGGGTGCATGTGTGCACATGCCTCTGTGTGGGTGGGTGCGTGCACGCGCACGCACATAAATGCACACAGGGTCTCATCATACTGACCAAGCTGACCTGGGACTCACTATATAGACCAGGTTGGTCTTGAACTCACAGCGATCCATCTGTCCCTTCTAGGCTAGGATGAAAGATGTAATCTACCAAACTCAGCTTATTTAGGTATTTGTAAAAGTGTTTTGTTAGCATATATTAATTGTATCTAGTAATGACGTTCTTATGACATTTTCTTACTGCTACCTAACATATTTCAACTGTATTCCGTTCAGATCCTCCTCTTGTCCTCCTACGATTCCTGTTAATAACTCTTTTCTTCGGTTAGCCCTTCTTTCATGTGTCTTTTCTTGGGACCACAGTTCCCTTTACATAACATTTTTGAGATGATAAACTTTGGGAAATGGAGAATAGAGCCATAGCAGCCCCGGGTTTGGGAAGGAGAAGTGGGGAGCTTTGGGTGAAAGAGGCCAGCAGGTGATATGGGGTGGTGTTGAACTCTTGGGGCTGTTGCGGTGGTGTTTGTTGCACAGCTCTGTGTGTGTACATGCGTGCAGCATACTTGTACACACACAGACACCAACAAAACCTGGGACAGTTGAGTGGGAAATCATGAGAGATTGCATGCATGTTGCTATCCTGATTGCTGCGTCATCAATGGCTTTTCAAAAATATTACCTTTAGGGAAAAGCAGACAAAAATCCTTTTGCCTTCTTTGGTTTAATATTTTTTGACATTAAAAAATTTACTGTGTTATGACTGACATAGGAGAAGCCATACATGTTTAATGTATACAAGCTGGTATGGTTGGAGATAGGTAAATATTTAGGAAACCACTGCCTCCATCCGGGCCATCACCACATTCATGACTTCCTACAGTCTCCTCCTGTGGCTTCATTACTGTTCTTATTGTGTTGGCAGTAAGAACACTTAATGAGATATCTACCCTGGTATGCCATGCGTATAGTTGGGTTTAAGGATGTAGCTTAGAGATAGAGTGATGGAGCAAGCCCTGGGTTCAATCCCCAACATTGCATAAAACCAGATAGGGTAGCATAGGCCTGTAATCCCAGCATAAGGGAGGTGGAAGAGGGAGGATCAAGAGTTTATACTTAGATGCAGAATGAGTTTGAGGCTAGTCTAGGCTACATGAGACTCTCTCTCTCAAAAAAATAATACACGCATTTGGATGGTTAGAGAACTCCAGAGTGTTTTGTAGTGCACATCTGCAGCTTTGTATCTCTTAACCATATTGTAATTACGTATGAATCAATAATTATTTCAATAAAATGTATAATAATGATCAATTAGTAGGTTGTGCCCTTAAGCCCAAATTTACTTTTTAATGATGTTAGATAGTGTCCTAGTTAGCATTCTTTTAACCATACTGTAATTACATGTGACTTTATAATTATTTCAATAAAATGTATATTAAAGATCAATTAGCAGGTTGTGCCCCTAAGCCCAAATATACTTCTAAAAGTTATGTTAAATCATGTCTTAATTAGCACTCACAGTCAACATGACTCAGCCTAAAGTCATCTGAGCTGGGAATCTCAATTGACGGATTGCCCAGATCTGATTGGACCAAGGGCTAGTGTGTAGGGAGTGATGCTGTGTGTTAATTGATGTAGGAGGGTCCAGCACACTGGAGACAGTACCATCCCTAGGTAGGAGGTCCCAGCCTGTATAAAAATGATGGTTGAACATGAGCCCAAGCAAACCGGATAGTAAACAGCATTCTTCCATAGGCTCTGTCTCAACTTCCTGCTTGAGTTCTTGTCCTGACTCCCCTCAGTGATGGACTGTGGGGTGAAATGAAGCCTTCCCTCCCCTAAGCTCCTTCTGTGCAGATCAGCAACAGGAATCAAGTTAGAACAGAAATCTGCGGGTTTTGGAAAAGGCAGATGTTTTTAGATGGGGGAAAAGCGAATGCCTACCAGTAGGCTGTCCATAGGATATAAAGATTATCCAAAGACGCAAATAGTGTAAACGCCATCTGCTTGCTGTTTTGAGAAAGGATCAAGCATATAGCCAAAGATAGACTGAAGTTCTTATGTTGCCCAGGCTGGCCTAAAATCCAGAGTTCTCCTGCCTCAGCCTCCAGAGATGGAATTAGAAGAGTATGCAGTCACACCAGGATTAACGTTTTAAAACATCATTTTAAGGAAAATAATATTACATACATAAAGCCATTTTTTTAAGAAGTGAAATGACAGTGTAAACACCAGACAAAACAGACTTTAATGCAGGGAGTATTGTCAGATTTTTTTTTCAATCAAAAGATTACAATCTCATTACTTTAGAAAAGCATAACGAATACGAATTGCTATGCTTTAACATGTCCACAAAAGTTTTTGTGTTAGAAACTTAATCTCGGGTGTTAATGATAGAAAAGTAGGCATAATAAGATTTGGAATCCTCCAATCTCACGAAGGTGTTTACATCAATTGGTAGGCAGGTGGTTTGTCATGGGGGTGGATTTCCTTTGAGAGAAGCCACTCGTTCCCCAGCTTGCCTGGGGGTTCCCCTGTCCTTTACCATGTACAGCACCCCAGAAAGGCACTTACCAAGTACTGATGCCATGAACTCCCAGTCCCGAGAATTGTGATCCAAGTAAACTCTAATCTTTATAAACTCCCTACTCTGTAGTGCTCTGTCACAGAAGCAGAAAATGGTCTAAGACACAGATACATTTGCATCTAATAATAGAGTTTCAGAATACAGGAAGTTAGAATTCAAAGAATTAGGGGAAGACAGAGAAAAATATGTAATTTGGGTCCTCAGAAATTCATAAGATAACCAACTTTTTTTTTTAAAGCAACATTTTGAGGTTCTAAATAACACTGCCAACTGCTTTGACCTTAGGTGACATAGCATGCATGATTTTCAGAGACACATTGGATGCTCAACAAGACAGAAAATATTTTGGGCCCAAACCAAATCTCTGTCAAGTTTCTCTCCCAAACTTTAAATGTTACTAAGACACATTATCTAGCCAGCATAAGAACTAAATAATAAAAGAAGATATCCAAGGAGTGGTGGGATGGCTCGCTGGGTAAGAGCACTTGCTTAGCAAGCATGAGGACCTGAGTTCAAATCCCTTCCACCCACCTACAAAAACCAGACGCAGATGAGTGTGCTTCTAATGCTAACGCTAGAGGACAGAGACAAGTACAAGCCCAGAGCCAAGCAACCTGTGGAAACTTCTGGTTCAGTGAGAGACCCTATCTCAAGGCATTAAAGGGCGGGGCAATAGAGAAAGACGTCCTCCACTTTACTCTGGCCTCCACATGAGCAGACCCCCACCCATACACTTATGTCCGTGCATAGCACACATATACGGCACTATATTTACACACAGAAGTGCACAAAACCACACAAGCGTGGGCATGGGCACACACACACAAACACAGGGTGGGGAGGGGGATGCTGGAATCCAACCAGAGTGCCATATTTCTAAATTAGACAATATACTCTAAAATTAGCCAGGTGCCCAAAGAGAGATCACAAGGAAAACCAGAAACCATTCACAAAGAACGACAATGAAAAACAGCTCCTCAAAATTTGAGGCATTTGATTTCAGTGGTTAGGTGAGAGAAGTAGAAAATCGGCTGCCCAGACATCCTCGGGGATGCTGAGTGGGCACACTCCAGCTTCTCCACTGACCGCAGCCGCAGGAGTCCAGAGGACCACACTGAGCAGCTATCTGGGAAAGACAAAGAATTCGAAAGGTTGTTACACCTGCGCAAAACTCTGCCAAATTTTCCTCTTCTGCCACCCATAGATGTAGTCCCAACCACCCCAAATCCGAGAGCACTGGAGTGAAATTTAGGCTTTCATTTTTAATTTTGATTGTGTGTATGTGTGAGTTTGTGCTTGTGAGTAGAGGCCAGAAAGGGGTGTCAGGTTCCCATTGAGCTGGAGTTATACGCGGCTGAGAACAGCCAGACCTGGATGCTGGGAACTGATTTGGGCTCCTGTTCCTGGTTTTTTGTTTGTTTGTTTGTTTGTTTGTTTTGTTTTTTTTTTTTTAATGCTAAAAGAGAGGCCTTTAGTTCTAATTTAGGCAGTGGGAGGAAAGTCTCACAAACTTGGAGTGTGAAGGTCTCTGGTTTAGTCTCAGGAAATCCCTCTGCAATTTTTCCCTCTCTCTCCTTTTCCGTTTCAGATTTGGCCCTGGATATGTGAGACACTTACAAAAGCTTGCCACAGCATAGGGTAATTAAAGTTCCAACTTACTGACCAGGGAACAACAACAACAAAAAAAAAGTGTTTCGGGGAAGCGTAAAGTATTGGGGAGATTTTAGAGAGAACAGAGATAGATAAAGAAAACTCCAAATATCAGCCTGAACTCTTGGGTTTGTGGTCAAGTGACGCATGTGTGAAAACGGTAAGACGCTGAGACCCATCCAACAGATAGACCAATTCCCAGACAGGCCTCTAGGTGGCGCACGAAGAGGTGTCAAACGGTTCTGCACTTGGAGAAGCCGCCCACAGAAGGTCTGCGCTCAAAGTTTGAAGCTAACCAGGTTGATTGCTCCCTAAAATAATA
The DNA here is from genome assembly GCF_903995435.1 of Acomys russatus. Taxonomy (NCBI): domain Eukaryota; kingdom Metazoa; phylum Chordata; class Mammalia; order Rodentia; family Muridae; genus Acomys; species Acomys russatus. Next base: position 22,071,401 of record NC_067165.1, read on the forward strand.
CCAGCCTCTGTGTAGGAATATGTAAGTGGCAATGTTTCATAACAAATTATTCAAAATGGCCAGAATACAATCGAAGCGTTTCTTGTAATATGAAAAATCAGGAAAATTCTCAACACTTTTGGTAAAGACAGTCAACATACATTGCGATGACATTGATGTTGGAATTATCTGACAAAGACTAAAAAAAGTCACTGTTACAAAAATGTTCCAACAGGCGACATACATATTCATGAAGCAAGTGGAAAAATTATCTACCGTGACGGTGGGTAATGCCTGGGAACTTCTTAAATTTGATTGCATTTAAGAAAGATTCAGAAAGCTCAGTGAACACCAAGCACAGCAGACCCAAACTGCCCACATTTCTGATGGGTGTGAGTGTAAGTGTTCATGCATTCACTATGTATGTGAGTATGTGTGTGTGTGTGTGTGTGTGTGTGTGTGTGTGTGTGTGTGTGTGTACCAGGGGTTAATGTGGGTATTGTCTCCTAAAGCTCTTCATCTTATTTCTTGAGACAAGGTGTCTCCCAGGACCTGGAACTCATTGGTTTGGCTAAGCTGGCTGGCAGTGAAGCCTGGGGTCTGCCTGTCTCCACTGCCCGGTGCCTGAGTGTAGATGCACAGCCATGCTCAGCTTCTGCCGAGATGCTGGGGACCTGAACTTGGGTCCTCATACTTGCCTGGTGAAAACTTTGTAGACCAAGTCAGCTCCAAACAACACTGATGCTATTTTAATCAAACTAAAGACAGAGCGGTTTTGAAAGCATCCAGAGGAGAGGGCCATGTTATTATAAAGAAATATGACTGGAGATTTCTCATCCAAAGTCACAGAGACCAGAAGCAAGTACCCCAACATGTTTCAGGTACTGGAGGAAAGTGTGGATCCAGTCTACATCCAGAGAAGGAACAAACAACTATGATATTTCAGGGGTGAAATAAAGACATCCTCAGATGAGGAAATGGTGTAAGAAATTGTTCCTGGTTCTCAAAAGGACATACAGATTTTGCTAAACGAAGGTCTCTGGGACATGGGAGTAAGCCAGAAGAGAAGTTGAGACATTAGAAACCTGGTTGTGAAACCAGAAATGAAAGCTATCCGGGTAAATGGAATACACTAGTCATCCCCTCTAGAATGAGCATCAAAGGACCAGACAAAATGTATAATCGATGCTACAGAAAATGAAGTCTGGAAATTGACTCCCATTCATGTGGTTACTTGATTTTTTTTTTCAACAAAGATTCCCAAGAAAGCTCGATTCTAAGCAATCACATGGGCAAAAATGACTATGTAAGGGATCTCTAAGCTCATAGTGTCTGCCCCCAGCATTGACAAACTGTGTCAGGCTTTACTTGCCAGTGTTGAGGAAAACAGAAATGGGAATTTCATTAGTGGTGCTCAACAACAGGAAGTGATGAAATTAAAGGCAGTGAGCATGAAATTATAGCCAGAGAAACAGGAAGAAATGACACCGAGGAAAGTGGATGGAACCAGAGGGATCGACCAGAAGCCATCAAGCAAACCTGCGTACGGATGGAGAGCTTTGGGTGGGAAAGAGAAAGGCCGAGAAATAGCCAAGAACTCCCCAAATTTGTTGAGAGACATGATCTTACAAATCTAATAAATCAACACATTCCATGTAGAATAAGCTAAAAAAAAAAAAATGTTTTTTTTTAAAGCCACATTGTAATCAGTCTATCAAAAGCCAAAACCAAAGAAGATGTTTTGGAAGCAGCAACAAATGAGCTGTTTGCATGTAACATCTGTTTGCATGTAACATCTGTTTGTATGTATGTTATATTGTACATCATAAATTATGGAGGCCAATAGTCTATTTAGAGCACTAGGGGTAAAATGATATCAATGAAGCATTTGATGTCTGACAAGACAACCTTTCAGAAATGAAGAAGTAAATCCTGGCATGGCAGAGCACACCTTTAATCCCAGCACATGGGACGTCGGGGCAGATGAATCTCTGTGAGCTCCAGTCCAGCTAGGACTACATAGTGAGAGCTTGTCTCAAAAAACAAACAAACAAACAAACACAGGAACAACGGGAGATGGCTTAGTGGCTAAGAGCACTGGCTGTTCTTCCAGAGGACGTGGTTTGATCCCTATATCCACAGGGTGACTTACAACTGTCAGTAACTCTAGTTCCAATGGCTCTGACACCCTCTCTGGCCTCCCCAGGCACTGCATGTGCATGGCATACATACATAGATAGAGGCAAAATACCCAAGCTCATAATAAAGTTAAAAAAAAGAAGAAGAAGGATTGATCTAGAAATTATCATAATGAGTAAGTTCACCCAGAAGCAAAAAGAGACAAACGGTATATACTCACTTATATCAAAACACTAGTCGAAGGGATACATACCATGAAAATTTTTACTTACCAAGAAAGTGGGTCAGAGGAGAGGATATCCGATTGAGACTTTAGGCAAGAGTAGCATGGAAGAATGAGGAAATAGTAGGACCCACAGGGTCCTGGAAACCTACAAGAAGAACTTTATGACAGGCAGATCTGGATCCTGGGGTCCTCCTCAAACTAAGGCACCAGCCAAGGAGAATATAGGCATTAAACTTCAAACCCCTACCAAGACCTAGCCGACGAACATGATATTCTCCACCGTTGAGTGGAGAGTGAGATCTGACTCTCACAGGAACTCTGGTGCTCCTTTTCTGACCATGTCCCCTGGATGGGGAGACCTGGCGGCACTCAGAGGAAAGATAGCAAGTTACCAAGAAGAGACTTGATATTCTAAGAGCATATATAGGGGGAGGAGGTCTCCCTCAATCATAGACATACGGGAGGGGAGAAGGGGAGAAGTGAGAGGGAGGGAAGAATGGGAGGAAACAGGGGAAGGGCTAACAATCAAGATGTAATATGAATAAATTAATAAAAAAACAGCTAACTACAAAAAAAAGAAGAAGAGAAGGAGAATTAGGACATTTTCAGATTTTAATGCCCTCCTTTGATTAAAAACAGACATCTTGGCAGGAGATAAATGAGGAAATAGAGAATTTAAAAAATACTGTCAATGAACAAGACCTAGTAAACACACACACACAGTGTACCCCACAAGCCAAATATTCCACAACAGAAAACACATTAGTCTTTAGAGCACACTGACCAATCTCCAGAACAGATCACATGTGAAACCACAAAAACCAGACTCTGTACGCTTGAACACTTTGAAGCCATATGAAGTGAGTTCTTCGACTGCTATGGAATGACGCTTCTGCTTCTATCAATAATTATAAGAAAATGACAGAGTGCACTAGTATATAGAAATGGGACAACACATTTTTAAGCAATGAAAAGGGGGCATTATGATTAATGAAAACAAAATCACATATCTGGTTAAGACTTTGGACTACGGAGAAGGAGGGAGGGAGAGAGGGATGGAGGGAGAGAAGGAGGGAGGGAGGGAGGGAAGAAGGGAGGGAGGGAGAGAGGGCATAAAGAATGCAGCAAAGGCAGTATTCAGGAGAAACCTACACCTATAAATGCCTGCGTTTTAAAAAGAAGAACCTGGCTGGAGAGATGGCTCAGTGACTAAAAGCATGTGTTCCTCTTACAAAGAATCCAAGTTGGATACCCAACTTGGGTAGCTCACAGCCACCTGTAACTCTAGTTCCAGGGGATCTGGTGACCTCTGTTGGATCTCATGGGAACCTACCTGTACATGCACATACAGACAGGCTGACACATTAAAAACACAAACAAAATTAAGTCTTCAAAACAAAAAAAAAAAGGAGAAAGATCTCTACCATGCTTCAGCTTTACATCTTGAGGGATTTTAAAAAGAAGAAGAAGAAGAAAAGGACACTAAATTCAACCCAGAAGAAGGAGGAGGAGGAGGAGGAAAGAAAAATCAAAGCTGAGATGGGTGGAACACTGAATAGATTCGAAAGAACCCCGGAAAGCAGGCTAGTTTTTGTTGTGGTTGTGTTGTTTTGAAGTGATAATGGTTAATAAAAATCAGCAAAGGAGAAAAGGAGCAGCCAGTTGTGAGCTGTATCCAACCTTTTGATGGTGACGCATGAAGCCATCATCATGTACAGCGTGTGCAAAAGAAATCTCAGAAAGTGTCATAATGTTTTAAAGTAAGCTTGTGGGTTTTGTGAATATGGGGTACATTCATAGCTGTTCCCAAAAGGCTGCAGGACATACCTGCAAGGGGAGAAAAATATAAGTGGGGCTATTGGTCCCAATATTACAGAGAAAACAAGAATTTGTATCTCCACAAATAGAAATACAACACAATGTCAGAGAGATATGCTCCTTCCTTGTGAAGTTATTCACAGCATCCAAAAAGCAGAAACAAGCCAATTGCCTTATCATCAGGCAACCAAATAAAGAAAGTGTGGGAATATATGTATGTGTATATGTGATATATACATGCATATATATATGAAATTACCCAGTCATAAAAAGAAATAAAGTTCTTTCATACTGCAACATGGATGAACTTTGAAAATATTACATTAAGTGAAATAAGCCAGACACACCTGTATAAAAACATTCATAATAGGCATTTTCATAGAAATGTGAGATAGAATAAAGGTTACCAGTGTCTGAGTCGAGAAATGGAGGGATGTAGAACTGTGACTTAATAGTTATAGAATTTCTGCTTGAAGTGGTTTTAAAAAAAATATTTTTAAGATAGGTAGCAGTGATGGGTGTGTACTGTAGTATAAATGTACTGTGGAATTATATAATGAAAAATGGCTAAAGTGGCAAACATATATATGTATGTATTATTATATTGATACGGTAAAACATAACATATAATACATATATATTCATTGTTGCAGCAAAAATAAGAAATTCTTTCAATAACTTATGCTGGAATAAACTGGAGAACAATATGGAAAAAAGGGAAGTCAAATTTTATCCCACATTGTATATAAAAATTAATTCACATTGTACAGACAACCTTAAGTATAAATTGAAAGTACATAGGTTTTAGGGGAAAGGGCCATAAAATCCAACTGTGACCTTGAGTTGTCTTTTGGGGCTGGCATGGAAAGCATGAGTATAAAATAAGAAATTGATAAATTAGACTTCATCAAAATTTAAATGTTCTTCTCATGAAAGACATCATTAGGAAAATGAATAGTCGATCTACAGCACAGGAGCAAATATCCACAGAACATAGATCTTACAAAGGACTTGTATCCAGGAAATGTAAAGAACCACAGGTCCAAAATAAAAGGGGCAAACAAGCCAATAAATATACAGATAAAGGGCTTGCGGCACGTCCGAAGTGTCTGGGAGAGAGACAGAGGAATGAGTGGGAGTGGTCAGAAAGCAATGAGAAGGTTCCCAATCTCAGTGGCTGTCAGGAGAATGCAAATTAAAACCACAGTTAGCTGTATCACGACTCATTAGAATAGAAAAAAAAAAAACCAATCAAAAGAACAAAAACAAAATATCACTGAGTCTGGAGCAGCCTGGACACTTATCTGCTGCTAGTAGAGTGGGGAAACGGCCTTTCTACACTAGAAGAGCTCCAGCAATTGTATTATAAAATTAACCCAAGCATCTCCTGTGAGGCAGCAATTCCAGTTCCAGGCACTTGCCCAGGAGGAACAGAAACAAGTGTCCATTGGAGGAGCTGTTTGTAGCAGAGTTAATCCTAATAACGGGGGGGGGGGGGGGGGGGGGGGGGGGGGGCGGGACGTGGAATAATCCAAATGTATATGGACAGAAGAGTGGCTTTTATGCTTATCCATCAACATGGATAAGCACCATGGATAGGACTGGAACAAAGAAAGCCTAGCACAAAAGATCTCACACCGTACACACGTGAGTGCAAGAAGTTCTAAACAAGGAACAAAACACGCCGGAGCAGTGGCTCACCTCTAGGGCCGGGTGGATTAACTGAAAAGAGAGTCTTCTCCAAGACGTGAGTTAGTAGATGGGTGTCTACCAACCTGTCCGAATGATACAGCTCATATTTGTGCGTTTCCACATAAACATTTTTGACTTAAAATTCAGAGCTGTTTTGAATAAAAATGTAACATCAGAAGCAATCGGCCATACACAGTGAGCAAAGACTATGAAAGGCACACAGGGCAGAGTCTACTGAGCTCAGCTACACAGCACAGAGCCTGTTCTTCCAAGAAGGCTGAAGATCAGTGGGGCTGGAGGAGAGCTGACAAAAAAGGATGAAAAGAAGAGCCATTCAGTGGCTATGGACCAGAAGGCGCAAGCCAGGAAAGCAGGCAAATGGATGCCCTTAAAATAAATAAATAAATAATGGATACATGTTGAAGGATTTTAGTCCAGGAAACACCGTGCCCAATTTGCCTTATTTTTAACAGATTACAGTAATGACTGTGTGGGATAAACTGAGGAAGCCCAGAAGCAAGACAGAGGAACTAGAAAAAAAAGCTAGTGCTGACAAGTGATATGTAGCAGAAGCGAGGGGGTGGGGGTGGGGAATCTCATTACACCATCCTTCCTAGACATAGAGGAGTGGTAGAGGGAGTTGATACTGTGTTGGTGTGGGGACTGGACTTAAGAAGCTGGCATGGAAGCCAGATTTAAGACTTCAGAAGAAGCAGAGGTGAGGACGGTACCATTTTCAAAGCTATGACATATTTGGAGAAATTTGGGTGTGGGAGCCGGGGGGGAAAGGAGCCCAGAGACATTTGGACATTAGGAGTCTGAGAACTGAATACGAGAGACATGTTTGGGATGGCTGGGTGTTAATGTATAGATGCCATAGGGAAGTTGGAGGCATCAGCTTCTGGCGGTGTTTGAAGCTCTGGATAGAAAGAGAAGAGAGGGCAAACGTCTTAGCTGAGTCCTGGGGACGACGCAGAAGAAGGAACATGGAGAAGGTGGGTGCTGATGCCAAAATCTACAAGAAAATGGAGACAAGACCAGAGCTTATGGAAACAGGAAAATGATACCCGAGAACTGTTCAAGGAGAAAGCAGTCAGCTATGCCAAATAAAATTTAAAAGTTGAGTAAGAATCAAAAGACTAAAGTTTCCACAGGATTTAGTAAGATGGCAGTGGCTGGCATCCTGACAGAACCGGCCACGGTCAGAGCGTGCTAGCTGAATCCACACCACTCTAAATGAAGAAATAACGAGTGATGGTATGGAGTCGCGCTGCATTCCCCTTTTAGATTCTTCGCTATGAAGGGAATCAAGAAAAGCGAGGCATGGGAGGTTCAGAAAGGGGAAAATCACGATGTAGGCTTTTAGGGCATGAAAAAAAAAAAAAAAAAACGAGGTGTCTGGACAACTGTGGGATGCTGGCTCCCAGTGAGAGTCCTCCCAAGGATGGCACCATTCTCAAGGACGACTGGATGGCATTTTAATAGCTAAGTCTCCATGAGGAAAGGGATTCAGATTCAAAGGCAAAACAGCCTCAGCTTCTTGGACGCAGGCATAGAGAAAACAAGCGGATGGGGCTGTATCTAGGATTTAGTGACGTGGCAGTGCCTGGCAACTCCATAAAATAAACAAACTTGAGCCCCCCCCCCAAAAAAAAAGAAAAAAGAAAAGAAAAAGAAGGGGGTACATTAAGGAGCTGAGGTTGTTTAAAAGGAAGTAATTGTAGTCATGGACCCCCAAAGTCTCTGTGGAGAGTGAAGCAGAGACAGATAAGAAAATACGTGCGCAGGAGGTTGGGAGTGGGACTAGACACTGGATTTCATAGTGATCCAGTGTGCATGTGAGAAAGAGTGCAACACAGACCTCCATCAGAGAGAGGATGCTGAGATCGTACTTTTAGGGGATGTAGAACCATTTGTGGGAGGCTTGGACATCGGCAGGGGAGTAAAACGTCAGTGGAGGATGACTATAAAAACCTCCAGCTGTATTCGTGAGCTGAGGATGCATGGGATGGGACTGATGCGGAAAGATCAGCCTGTCCAGACATGTTGGCCCCTTCTGATGCGACTGTTCCTGGCTTGAAGACGGCTGTCTTCATCTTCCCGTGTTCACAGTGCTGTCCCGCTGTTTGTGTGCTCCTGTGTGTACTTTTACCCATTCTTATAAGAACAATAGATTGGAGGAGGGTCCACCCATTTGACCTCATGTGACCTCACAGTTCCCCTTTAACCTTGTCTCCAAATGTCCCCCATTCTGAGATCAAGAGATAAAGCCATTGGTTGCCAAACATGGGAGGGTGGGAACAGCTCAGTTCACACCACAGTAAATCTGAGAGGAGCTGTTTAGGTGGATTTCATGGTGCTCAGGATCTCAGTGGTGGGAGATGGAAGGTGGTCCAGTGTCATTCAGCATTCAGCAGGTGTCCTGGGTCCCATGTCCGGTGGGCTGATCCAGGCACTGCTTGCCTCCGGACCAGAATGTTTCTCAATCGGGGGTGGCTAGGGAGCTTTAGGGTGAGGCCTGAGGCTCAGGGCACTAGGCCAGGTTCCTGGCCTCTCTGAGGAAGGTGGAAAAGGAGTTTTCCAAAGGACGTCACCTCTTAGCTCTTTTTAGAATGAGACTGCAGGTCTCAGATGACTGTGGTGATACTAAGTGTTACAGCTCCTTGTTTGAGCTGCTGTGCCAAGCACAGCAGGAAGATGTCTGAAACCCGCTGGCAGACAGGTCCAGCGAGATGCAGGCTCAGAAGGGCTTTACTGGGGGGTCAGCACAGAGCTATCTGAGATGATGGAGCAGGCCCCAGGGGCTGCAAAGGCAGTTCTGCCATGGCTGCCTGACCACCAGACCTCCAGCCATGGTTGCCCCCAGAATACATGGAGTCTCACATGGTCATAGTGGAGGAACGGTGAGCAAGAGAGTGCAAGCCAACCGCCCCACCCCGAGCCAGTCAGCCTTTATCTATAAACCTTGGGCCGTGGGGAAGGATTTTGAGGGTGAATGTGTCTGATTCCATAGGGCTAAGGGTGCCAGGATACTTAATCTACATACAGTGGGGGTGGGGGCATCACAAGAAGGAGAAAACAGTACTTAATTATCCTATGGGTGAGGGGATTACTTCTGGTTACAATTAAAGGTCATTTGCTGGAGGCATGGATCTGTTCAGCATAAGGTGGGGCACTTTCAGGAATTCCCTTGGCTTGCTGGTCAAGTTCATTTATGAGGAAAGAGTTGGGCTTGTAATCTTCCTTTAGTGTTCTCTGACACTCCTTATAAAATCTGAGGTTTCCAGATCAGGTGGAGCGAGAACTCCGCTAAGAAATGGGATTCCGCCTTCTTAGACTGAGCGCAAAATGGCTTTCTGGAGAAGTCAGACCTTATCCAGCAAAGTGCCACAGTCCATGTGTGACAGTGCCAGGCTGTTTCCCAACGCATGAGTTCCAGAGAGAGCAGTGGCCTGGTAACAGCTGGGAGAACACCTGCCTCGTCGCTTGGAAATACAATCATGGCTTTTGTGAGTCGGTTTCATATTCTGCAGCTTACTGTATTTCTTATTATTTCTAAGAGGTTCCCGTTGTAAATTTTGTATTTTCTGTCTACCATCTTGCCATCAGCAAATAGCAATAGTTTTCTTTCTTTCTTCCTGTCCTTCTCAGATGCCTTCGGTTCCCTTCTCTTCCCTGGGTGCTCTGGGAAGGGCTCCCAGTATTGTGGTGAGTGGTAGCAGCAAGATGGGCATGCCTGGTTTCTTTTATTAAAGCTCTGTGTGTATATATGTGTATTATGTATGTGTGTATATGTTGAAAATATGCATGTGTATGCGTGTGCGTGCAGGCACATGCGTGTCACAGTGTGTGTCCGAAGGCTAGAGGATCACCTCAGGTGTCGCCAGTTTTCACCTTCATCCTTGTTTAAGAGGATACGTCTGTTATTCCTTGTGTGTGCCATGCTAGGTGGCCAGCAGCTTCCAGGGACTCTCCTGCCTTTCCCCCACATCTAACTGCGAGACTATTGAGATTACAGATATACACTACCACATCCAGCTGAGGGTGGGTTGAAGGGATCTGAACTTACGTCCTCAAGGTAGCCCGGCAAGGGCTTTGCCCATGGAGCCACCTCCCCAGCTCATCTTGTTTCTATTCTCAGAACAAAGAGTTTCAGCTCCTTACCATTGAGTACAATGTCCTCTGTGGGTTATCTTCGTGGCCTTTGCTGTGCTTGGGATCATTCCTTTGTTGAATATGAGCAAATGTCATGGTGCAGACCTGTAATCTCAGTACTTGGGAGACAGAATAGGACTACCATGAATGCAAGGTCTACCAGGGCCACACAGAGCGACCCTGTCACAAAAACAAGAGTCTTGAATTTCGTATCTGAGCAGGTGACGGAAGGGGGTTTGCTCTTCCTTGGTGTGATGTCATCCATCCATGTACATGTGTTGAACCATGCCGACACCTCAGGTATACAGCCACTTGCTCATGCTGAATGGTTCTTTTCATCTATTGGCTAGAGAACTTCGCATCTGTGTTCATCAAAGATAATGGCCCAGTCATCTTTATTGCTCATGATGTCCTTTCTGTCTTTGGCACCATGGGCTGTGAACCTCGTATAAAGTTTAGAAGGAGGCCCTTTTCTTCAGCTGTGTGGGAAAGTCTGAGGAGCATCACTTTGGATGTTGAATAGAAGCCATCAGTGCAGTGGGAGGCCCTGGGCTTTTCTTTGACAGAGACCTTTTATTACTGGTTCCGTCTCCTTACCCATTATTGGCTCATTCACATTTTCAATTTATTTGTGATTCTGCCTAAATTCCTTGATTCAGTCTAGAAATTTGTCCATTTTCCCTGAATTATCTAGTTCTTGCTGTGCATTTGTTCATAATAGTCGCTTATGGTCTTTTTTTATCTCAGTGGTTTCAGTCGTAATGCCTCTTCCTTCATTTCTGATTTTATTTATTTGAGTCTCTTTCCCCCTTACTCTAGCTCAAGGTTTGTATATTTTGATTATCCTTTCTAAAAACTCAACTCAGTATTATATTTTATCTTGTTTTGCCAGCCTCTATTGAATTTGTTTCCACTCTGTTATGTGTTATTTCTTTCCTTCTGCCACCATCAGGCTTAGTTTGCCCCCTTTCTGATTTCTTGAAGCACCATGCTACATTGTCTGAGGGCTTTTCTCTTCTCTGATGTGGGCACTTGATTTTTTTTTTCCTTTGGTTTGCTTTTATTGAGTCACATAGCTTTGGTATGTTGTATTTTCATTTTCAGTCCTCTTGGGATTTTTAAAAATATCTTCAAGATTCTACAAAAGAAACTGAGAGAATCACCCATGTGCCAGAGCTACAAACGTTTGAAATATTTAGGAATAAATAATCTTACCAAGAAGTTGAAAGACATAATACTGGAAACTATAAAAGGTAAATAAGTGGAAAGATGCTGTTTGTCCATGAATGAGAAGAATTAATAGTGCTAAAATCCCCGTACTACCTGGAGTGAGCTGTTGATTCAGACAGATCACAATCTAATGCTATTTCACACAAAAATGAGCAAAGCAACCCTAAAACACATGGGAACAACAAAATAAAATCTTAAATAGTCAAGACGGTTGTGAGAAAAATTAGTCAAGTTTGAAGAATCACACTACCTGATATCAAACTATACCACAAAGTAGTTGTAAGCAAAATAGCATGGTACTGACATAGATCCAGATTCTACAACCAATGAGAAAGCATAGCGGGCCTGGAAATGAGCCCCAGCATATTCAGTCAACCGACTTTCTACAAAGGCTCCATTGGGAAAAGGACAATTTCTTTGATAAATGGTGTTTGTAAAACTTGGCATTTATACTTCACAATATACAAAATTGAACTCAAAATGGATTAAAGGCTTAAACGTACACAGTAAATGGTAAAACGGCTACAAGAAAGTCTAAGGAAAATAACAGGACATTGATGGAGGTCATGATTGCTTAGATTGGATCTCAAGCAGCAAAAGTAAAAATACACAATAAATCTAGAAATATCTCCACAAGAAAGGAAACAAGTAATAGAAAGGAAAGACAAATATTTGAATTTTTTTTTGAAATTTACCGGATAGACATTTGAAATTTATGGCAAAAGATTAATAGCTAAAATACAAAGAATTCAAGTAAGTGTAAAAAAGAAAAGATAACACAATTTTTAAATGGGCAAGGAATGTAATATATATATGTATATACATGCAAATGGTCAAAGGGTAAAGAAAATATGTCAAAAGTAATCATTCGAGGAAAGAAAGTTCAGATCACAATGACATAATCCTTTATGCTTAAAAAAATGGCTACACCCAAGAAAAAATAAAAAATAACTATTAGTGATGGTGTGGGGAAAGAGACCTCCTTGAGCTGTTGATGGGAACTGTGGCGGTTTCAGTGAGAATGTCCCCTTCATAGGCCAAATGTTTGACTACTTGGCCCACAGATGGTGGAACTGTTTGGGAAGGATGAAGAGGAATAGCCTTGTTGGAGGAAGTGTATCAAAGACTAACACCATTCCCAGAGTGAGAGCCAGCGCCCCACCTCCACCTCCAACTTTCAGATCATGATGTGCGCTCTGAGCTGCTTCTTCCACATATGTTTACTTCACCATTAAGGACTTTAACCCTCTGAATCCATAAGCCCCAAATTAAATACTCTTTTACAAGTTGCCTTGATCATGGTGTTTTATCACAATAGAAGAGTAACTAGGATGGGATATAAATTTTTACAGCCATTATGGAAAACCGTGTGGAGGTACCTAAAATAATGGAGCAACATAAGGTCCAGTAACCCTACTTCTGGAAAGAGTTTCAAAAAAAAATTGACATCATCACATTGAACAGACAGCTGAACTCTCAGGATCTTTGAGGCATAGTTAGCAAGAATCACATTCTGAAATGGACCAAGAGGTCACCAGCCTGCGAACAGGGGGAAAAAACACATTGTGCCACATATGTGCACAATGAAATACTATTCTGTCTTTGAAAAGAAAAAGGTTATCATTCATGATAACATGGATGAAGTAAGAAACATGAAATACCCAGACACAGAAAGGCAAATAGATGATAACTTTTAAGTGTAGAATCTGAAATTATTGACTCCAAAGAACATGACAAAATGGTGGTACAGAGCGTGAGGGGCTGGAGAGATGGAAAATTCATTGGCAAAGATATGAACCTTCTATTAGAAAGAGAGCGTGTGTTTTCTTTTGAGATACATCAGACAGTAGTAATATAATATATTGTGCATTTCAAAATTGCTAAGAGGCTAACTCCGGAATGCTCTGGATGCAGAAAACAAAAAGCATTTGAGGTGATGGATGTACTAATCAACTTGATTTAATTATTTTGTGTTGTATTGATAAATCATCACATTGTTTTGTTCTCTGAGAGAATATACAATTAATATCCATAATTTACAATTTTCAGTGATATAAAAACATACACCTGAAAGCTGAGCTGCCACCTCCTCAGCCAGTGGCCGTACTTCAGGAGCAGCAGAGTGGGTCTGGAGAGATGCCTCAGTGGTGGAGGGCAGTTGTCGCTCCTGCAGAGGACGTGGGTTCGGTTTCCAGCACTGACCTGGTGGGCTGCAACCATCTGGAACTTCAACTCCAGGATATTTGACCTTTGGGACCTCAGAAACACACGTGGTGCACGCATGTGTGTGCCTGTGGCCTGTGCATATGAGTTCCATGTCCCCGCTCTTTGATGCCTGCTGCTGATACGGGACACTCTCACCTCTTTGATGTAACAGTTTGAAGAACCACACTTACCCAGTGATAAGGTGGGGCCACCTGCAAAATGGAGCCAGATACTGTAATCAAACCTTAACGTCCATTTGTCATTTTGCTCCTGGTGAATACTGTCCCATGCATGAGCTCAGTCAGTTTGCTTCCCATTACTCCAAGGACAACCTGAAGTTAAAAAGTCACATCCTGGGACTTGGTGCCTCCCATCAAAAGATCCAATTAAAGTGACAAGGGCTGAAAGGTCTCTTTATTTCATTTACGTAAAGTCAGGTGACTCCCCCTTGAGATTTGCAAGTTAACGTTCAAGGCTTGTTTGTTTTTGTTTAGTTTTTTTTTTTTTTTTCCTTTTAAAGCCAGCTGTGTGCAGTGGCTTAAGCTAATCCTGCAAGACACATTTAGCCAAAATAAGCATGTGCAAATGCAGAAATTGGAGTTTGGAGCTGGAACGTCTGAAGGACAGGATGTGCCTGCACACTGAGCACAGTCTCCTCTGTGGAGGGAGCCAGGCACTTCACGGAGATGAGGCATTGCTAAAGATTACCTAGAAACAGAAAACTGAGCCTGAGCCAGGGACGATTCAGTCCGCTCACTGAGACAGCACCTTTCAGAAATGGGTTGACTTAGTGTGCACTTCATTGTCAAGAGAAGAGAGAAGAAGACTCTGGATCTATCTATCTATCCAGCTATCTATCTATCTATCTATCTATCTATCTATCTATTACGTATGTATGTATGTATCTATCTATCTACCCATCCATCTATTTATAAAATGCATATGTGACTGGCTGGACATCTCCAGTTAAATAACAGGAAAATGATCTTGTAACTAATTCTATTTTCTTTCATTCTGCCAGAGTGTTTATAAACTTGTTTTGTTTCATGTCTTATGCTGGGTGTTAGGGATATACTTTTTAAAAAAAAAAAGATTCCTGTGCCTACCAATTTCCTTGTCTAGAGAAAGACAGGCAGTGACAGATAAGATCGATTTCTGTTAGAATATGCTTGCGACTGGGTCCTGACTCCCAATCTGTAGACTCGGGAGCAGGAAGCAGAGGGCATTCAGATTGGCCAAGTTTTACTTCACAAGGCATTTTCCAGGAGAGGGAAAAAAAATGATTTCACACATAGAGGTGCTATCATAAAGGAGAGTGGAAGTGATTAACACAAAGGAAATCCATTTAAAGGCTTTTTCGAATTTGCAGCAGTGTGAGCATTATGCATTTTCTCAGCCGATAGATATCAAATGCACAGCTTCGTCAGCAGGTCCAGGACAGATCTTTAAGTTCAAAGCGGCTTCAGAGTAGGAAGAAGGTGGCCACAATAAGAGGTCAGTCTCCCAGAGTAGCATCCTCTGATCCAGGGACAAACCATCGCCTGTGTTCTGGGTTCCACATCATAGACACACACGCACACGCACACGCACACACGCACACACACACACACACACACACACACACACTTACTGCTGTTTGCTTCACAGGGACCAGCACCTTTCAGAAGTGAGTTAGTTGACTTTGTGCAACTCATTGTCAGGAAGAGAAGAAAGATTCAGGGTCTCTCTGTCTCTCTGTCTCTCTGTCTCTCTCCCTCCCTCCCTGCCTCCCTTCCTTCCGTTCTTCCTCTATTTAGAAAATGCACTATGTGTATATGCATGTATGTATATGTGTATGTAAGGAAAACATTGAGCATCATGACTTTTCATCCTCCACAATATTCTCTTGAGACAGGGTCTCCCGATGGACCCTAAGATAGGCCAGCACCCAGCAAGCTCCAACAACTTTCCTGCCCCTATTGGGCTCCCATGGCAGTCTGGAGTTGCGCGTGCCCATGCAGCCACGCCTAGCTTTTTACATGAACCCTGGGGATTCACACGCAGGCCCTCGGTCATCTGCTTCTACCCACTAAGTGTCCTCTCCAGTCCTTACCTTTGCCGTGTCTCCAGCCTCTCTGCCAGCTTTTCCCCCTCGTCCTTCGTCATGCTCCACGGTCTCCTGTTTAAACAGATGATGCTGTCACGCTGGGTCCACAGTCGTCGTTCAGCTTCTGTGGAGCCTCCTGTGGAATGTCAGGGAAGGAGCCTGAGGAAGAAATTGACCTGAGAATAAGGAGCAGGCTCCAGGCAGCACACGGGAGCAGGGGGAGGCGGAGGCCGGGACGTGCTCTAGGCCTTCGGTTGCATCTTCAGAAATCTCTCTCAGAGCCATTTGCCAGCTCCTGTAGCAAATCACAGCCACTCCTGCCTGAGTTGGTCCACTGTCTTCATAAGTCATCTAATACAAGCCAGTTTTCCTTCCTTCCTTCCTTCCTTCCTTCCTTCCTTCCTTCCTTCCTTCCTTCCTCCTCCTTCTTCTCTCTCTCTTTCTCTCCCACCTTCCCTCTCTTCCTCTCTCCCTTCCTTCCTTCTTCCCTTGTTTCTTTCTGACTTCTTTTGAGGCTGGATCTCATGTTAAGACGAGCCCAGACTTCACATTCTCCTGAGCTTTACCTTGTGTGTGCTAACGGAATCACCTGTGCCTCCTGCCTGCCTGCCTGTCTGCCTGCCTGTCTGCCTGCCTGCCTGCCTGTCTGCCTGCCTGTCTGCCTGCCTGCCTGCCTGTCTGCCTGCCTGCCTGCCTGCCTGTCTGCCTGCCTGCCTGCCTGCCTGCCTGCCTGTCTGCCTGCCTGTCTGCCTGCCTGCCTGCCTGCCTGTCTGCCTGCCTGCCTGTCTCTCTCTCTCTCTCTCTCTCTCTCTCTCTCTCTCTCTCTCTCTCTCTCTCTCTCTCTCTCTCACTCTCTCACTCCCCTCCATATCACAGCAAGAAAGGTCTTTTCAAAATGCCTCCCCCCACCTCCTTACCAAAACTTCTCCCAGGCCCGGTGGTTCAGGCCCTACCTAGGTCCTCCACCGGGCTGAACACCCCTCAGTCCCCACTCCGCATATCTAGCCCACGCTTTGCATTCGCTCAGTTCCTGCTGGCCACGGGTGGCTGTTACACTGATTCCCAGCCAGAAACCAGTGTGAAGAGGTTAGGGGTCTCTTTCATGAGCAGCGGAGACACGGAGGAGTT
Organism: Acomys russatus; assembly: GCF_903995435.1. Classification (NCBI taxonomy): domain Eukaryota; kingdom Metazoa; phylum Chordata; class Mammalia; order Rodentia; family Muridae; genus Acomys; species Acomys russatus. Next base: position 22,088,059 of record NC_067165.1, read on the forward strand.
TGAGTTTGAGGAGTGACGACATGCATATTGGCTTGTGTCCCTGGCTGCTGGATGAAGAGTGAACTTGAGAAGACAGAATTAAGAAACTAGACCGGCGGGGGGAGTCTGTCTCTGGGGCTCCAGGGTGGGGTTGGACACGGGGGAATGGGAACACAGAGAGAGGAGGATGGTTAGAAGCTGGCGATGGATTGGTTAGCAGAGAACAAGAGGCAGGGAGGGCAGAAGTGAATTGGATTCACAAGGCTTTGGCTTGGGCCACTGAGAGGATGTGGGCTCATTTCCTGAGGTCCTTGGAAGGCACAGGTGGGCACTCACTGACTTTCTCCACCAAATGCCTCCTGCCAGGTTCTTCATAGGCTCTGGATTGTCAAAGCAAGGAGGGCAGAGAATGCACCACAGGAAATAAACTGAAAAATACCCTCAGGGAGAAGACTGGGGAGCCTGGCCTGGATAAAACACCAAGGAACAGTGGTCCTTGGAGAGGAGCTTGAGCAATCATCTTGCCTGTCCACAACACCACAGCCATCCCCCTGCATATCAGCCATCATCCCTGTCTGGTCCAGATACCATTTCTTGCCATTCGAACTTCTCTACCCCATCACTACCCCCACCCAATGCTCCCGTAATCCCAACTTCTGGCAAAACGCTAAGTTTGGCTGAATCCAATTATTGCTCCTTTCTGGTTGTTAAGCAGTGTTGGGGATCCACAGGGATCAGTGTCACTGCAAATCACTGGCAGCACTGGCCGTTTACTGTCTCGGATATCAGCGGACCGCAGGGCTGCTGGCTTTCCTTTCCCAGCTCCCTCGTCAGCTCTATCTCACACTCCAGGGTGGGTCCTGCAGGTTTTCCTTAACCTTCTTTTTTGTTTGTTTGTTTGGTTTTTTGTTTGTTTGTTTGTTTGTTTGTTTGTTTGTTTTTGAGACAGGGTTTCTCTGTGTAGCCTTGGCTGTCCTGGACTCGCTTTGTAGACCAGGCTGGCCTCGAACTCACAGCAATCCGCCTGCTTCTGCCTCCCGAGTGCTGGGATTAAAGGCGTGCGCCACCACCGCCTGGCTGCCTTAACTCTCTTCTAAATCCCACTTCTTGGGCTGATGAACTTGCTCCACTCATGGACAACAGGTGCCGTCGGGAGGGAACTACACATCCTTTTTCATCACCCTGTGAACTTAGCCAAGTCCCAAGCTATGTGCTCTTATCTCTTCCTAGCCTCATGCATGCTCTTCTGTCTACTGCTTTCCATTTGCTTGGAAATTTCTTCTATCCATCCTAGCTCCTCCTTTATCTGCTTCTAAAAAACAAGGATTGTTTTTTTAATTTAACAGACAATAGTAAAGTAAGGGCTTCCTGAACAGAGCTCCAATGCCATAGGAAACAAGGCCAAATAATTGATGAATGACACCATGTGGAAATCAAAACATTCTGTGCAGCAAAGAGAACTTCAATTGGGTGAAAAGGCAGGCCAAGAACTGGAGAAAACCCTGGCCAGCTGTGCAACTGACAGAAGACGCTTCATGTCTGGACTATACAGAGAACTCAAAAGACTCTACGAGAAAACAAACCGCTCAATTAAAAACTGGGCCGTGGACCTGAACAAGGAGTTTTCAAAAGAAGAAATACAACTACCCAGTAAACACTCTAAAAAGAGCTCAGATTTCTTTAGCTGTCAGGGAAAGAAATGCAGATTAAAACTACTTTGAGAACCCATCTTATCCCAATCAGATCAGCTATCATCAAGAAAACAAGTAACAACAAATGTTACAGCGGGTGTGAGGAAAGGGAAAGTCTTTCATAGTGTTGGTGGGATTTTAAACTGGATGTCATCTGGGGCCTTCTCAAAAACGCTAAAATAGAACTACCATGTGACCCAGTTATGCCCTACCTAAGCATGGGCCCCGAAGACCCCACATTCTACTACAGAGACCCCTGCCCTTCTACATTTATTATAGTTTTATTCACAGTAGCCAGGAAATCGAGATATCCTAGACGTCTAGTCAATGATGAGTAGATAACCAGAGCCTGTTCATATACACAGTGGAATTGTATTCATCTGTGAATAAAGATGAAATTTGCAGGAAAATGTATGGAACCAGAAAATATTATACTGAGTGAGGAAACAGGCCCAGAAAGTTGAATGTCACAGGTTCTCTCTCATATATGGATCTAAGCTTTGATGTGTGTGTGTGTGTGTGTGTGTGTGTGTGTGTGTGTGTGTGTGTGTGTGTGTGTGTGTTTAAACTGCTATATAGATCTGGAAGCTAGAGAAAGGCTGTGGTGAAGGGAGAGGCCTTACAGAGACAAGGGAGACTGCAACAGATGTGACGTGAAAGTACAGTGGAAATATTGTTTGTGGCAAAGTTCATAGAAGGATGAGGTGAGAGTGGGGAGAGGAAAGCCTGGGAGGGATATTAGCCAAAAACTAAGGATATATTTTTATGCCAAATGAAAGCCTACTACTTTGCAAGCTAATTTAAATATATAATTAAAAGGAAAAAAGAATTTGAATAGAGATACCTTGCTTGAGTACATAACATTGGTCCCAGAACACATGAGTTATTAAACTGAAGTCCCAATGTGCCGGCTATGAGATACATCCTTATGAGCTGTTGATCAGAAAGGTCTCAGAAGACCCTAAAACAATACAAGTTATTACCATAATTTTTTTTCCTACCAGTACTAGATGATAAGACCCTACTGCTGAAGACACCATATGTTTTGGATGCAGGGCATAGATAAGGCATGCTGCAACTGAGCTGGAAGCTTCTTTCCTGCTGGCTAGCTTCATAGTCCCAGAAGTTGTTTTCAGGTGACTGTGGAAGAAAAGTCATCAATGATCTTACCCAGCTGTGGACCTTGCATGCTACAATACTAGCCTAGTAGACCAAATGCACCTATTGGTGCAATGGTGGTATGACTGTTATAGGGGAAGCCATCTGTATTCTGATTAGACCTGAGAGCCACTCCCAAGAGGGAGTTCATGCCTGCTATTCTGGGCATGACCAAAGGACAATATCTTGGTAAGTCCTAGGTCTAGTGGTAAAACGACTGCCTCTGTTTTGCTAAGTTGCCAAACTATCTCCATATGTAATTATGCTTATAGACACAAAGAAGTGCTGCCCTTGATCTTACTCAGAGGAACTTTTCTTTTTTCTTCAAAAAACAGAAGCTAATCCAGAGATTTGTGGCTGGTCAAGGTGCTGAGAAGTGACTTTCGATACTCACCAGATCATCTATACCATCCCTTCCAAGGTTCAAAGAACATCACAGAAGAGGGGGTGGGAAGACTGTAAGAGGCACATCATAGGGAGAAGAGCTATGAAACACTGCCTCCTAGGCATGGCATGGCTGTTGCATTCACAAACATGCAGAAGCTATGGCTGCCTGCACAAGACTGGCCTGGCCACACTAATATTCAACAATTGATGAGAAAGGGTCTCAAGAGTCATGGGCTTTCCTTGGAGATCTGCTGGCAATTGATGGCTTCTTGGGGAGAGAGGTTATTGCCTTTAGTGGTTATGGCCACTGGTGAGATACCGATTCTCCAGGAGACAGATCCACACCCATGCCCAAGAAGGCAGCCCTGGTTGAGCTCAGTGGGTCATAGAACAAAAACAAAACAAAAAGACATGATGAAAGAGTAGGGACACAATGAGAGGATAGGGATTTAATGGGAAGGAAGGAAGAGGGTAGGCTGATGAGTGTGACCAGAAGGTATACCTAAACGCATGAAATATTTTTCCTTTTTAAATTAGCAAAGGAGAAAGAACTTACTTCTCTATTGTCTCCTAACTAGGTCTCTTGTCTGTCTTCTCATTAAACGTTCAGAGAACACTGTCAATGTGCCTTTGTTTCTGTATTAGTTACTATCTATCTATCTATCTATCTATCTATCTATCTATCTATCTATCATCTAACATTCATTTCTTTTGAGTCAGGGTATCCTGAATTCCAGAGTGGCCTCTAACTCCTCATTTAGCTGAGGGTAACCTTGAACTACTGATGATCCTCCTGCCAACACTCCCCGAGTGCTAGGATCACAACTGTGTGACACAGTGTCTGGTTTGTTCTATGGAACCCAGGACTTTGTGTATCCTAAGCAGGACTCTACTGACTACTCAGCCATACCTCAGCCCATGCTGACATTTTTTAATAGCCTAACTTTGCAACTTTTCATATCAGAAGGTAGAGTGTATTTATCTGACTCTTGAATCCAGACTAGTCTTGACTTACTTTGGATGGTAAAACATCAAAGCAACTTAGTGCATTCCCCTCCACTCCCCAAGCCTCTCCATCTTTCGAATAAGGCCGAGCCAGCATCCTAGAAGTGATAAGCATTGTGATCTAGCCACCCCTGCTCTTAGCCAGCAGAGCAGTTGGTGATTGAGATCAGCCAGCCTCAGGTGACTACCAGTGATCAACTGAGCCCAGCCAAGATCATGGAACCTAATGACTGAGGAACAATAGTGCAGGATTGCTTTAAGAAGCTAACGTTTGTGTCCCTTTCATAGATCTGCCTTCTTTATTACATTCGCCTGCTGGGCAGTAGCATGTATTCATTTCAGTACATGCTCCAGTTGCAATACCATACAGGCATCTCTTTACTTCTTAGCCACCCAATGTTGTGGGGTTTCCATCATGTCACCTCTCCTAGTTGTTTCTGTTGCTATGATAAAACACCTTGGCTAAAATCAACTTAAGAGCAAACAAGTTTATTTTAGTTCACATCTCTGTAGGGAAGTCTTTGTGGCAAGTGCTTGGAAGAGCTGGTCACATCACATCCACAGTCAAGATGAGGGATGGGAGAGGGAGGGAGGCTAAATGCATTCATGATTGTGCTCATCTCTGCTTGATTTCTCCACTTTTACACAGTTTAGAACGCCCCCCCCCCGTAGGCAATGATGCCGCCCACAGTGGGCTGGGTCCTCCTGCACCAGTTAATCTAATTAAGACAATTCCCACAAATAAGCCCACATGCCAAAGTAGTCTAGACAATACCTCATTCAGACACTTTCCCCTGAGTGATTTAAGGCTGCATCCATCACACTGTCTTATAGATAAAAACACCCGAAGACAAGAAGAAGCTAAAAAGCTTGACCATAATCACACTGAAGAAATTGATAGATCCTAACTTCGAACCCAGGTCTTTTGAATTCTGCATCCTTCTCTGGGACCATTTCATTATTTTCCTCCACGACCTGCAGCCCCAGGAGTATACTATGTTCTCATCTCTCTAGACACTTTCATGTACCTTTTCTTACATACTCTAGCTTTTTGTTTTTCTTATCCCCTGCTCACCCCTGAGAACTCTGCTGAGATAGTCGCTCCTCAGGAAGTTTCTCTGGCTTCCTCTTCTTCCCTAAGAATGAACTAGATAACCCTCTCCTGCCCCTACTATAACTATAGCATCTCCTGTGCAAACCTGCTTGTTCCCATGGTGGTGTTGGAACTGGGTCTCTCTCCCTGGTCTGTGAGCATCCTGAGGTCAGGGATTCAGCTTCAGGAGATGAGCCGTGGATTGCAGTGTCTCTTCTGTTCAGCCAAGGACCAGGATCTAAAATATTCCAAAGAAGAGCTGCTGAAGCAGCATGCTGGTGAAGGCAGGGTCAGACAGCTAGAGGCTGAGTACTCAAGACTGCTCACATCACCAGCTGCTTGGGTAGAAGAGGAAACTCAGTCCCTTCGGCAATGTCTGAGGCTGTGAGTTTTAAAATGAACTTCTCGCAGACGGAGCCTTGGCAAAGCCACTCACCCCACACCTAAATATGTTGGCTTAAGAGAAACTGCAAGAGCTTGGAATGGCTCTGCTCTTTCTTCTTTATTTCACCAATAGACATTTTCTACGGAAAACAGACTCTAAAAATGTGCTAGAAATGAGAGATTTATGGAACGAGATGGGTCACCTTGCCCATAACTCAGGGACTGAAGGACTGAAATAGCCCCCAAAGGAAAGGTGCCTGCCTTTGACAGTGAAAACCAGCACAGGGTGGGAGAGCCTTGCCCAGAGCCCACATTTCAAGCTGCCTTCATCCAAGCAGGAAGAAAGGGCAGCATACAGTGTAGGGCCATCAATTCCACTTTAGCCATTGTTGATGTGATGAGGAGGTGATGAAAGAAGCTGCCTCAAGGAGGGGAAAGTCTTTAGGAACAGAATTCTAGACTCTAGAAAATGTCCTAAGCATTTAAAATAACTCATTAAGTGTTCACGGAGTAAACTCTGATACCGCAATGGAACATGTCCAGAGTACATTTCAAGAAGTTTCTCAGGGAAACATTAGAGGTCTTTAACTATTAAGTGTTTGATAGCTTTCTCTAAGACCACAGCTCTGAAATCAAGAAGAAAGAGTGAAGGGCTGTGGAGAGTGGGAGCTGGTCTGGGTATTTGTATAGTGGCAGTGGTTGAGTATTAATTTGGATTGCAGGTACCACTTTGTACATAAGTGTGACAAAGATGGGGGGAATTCATGTTTTCCTCTGCTTGGGTACACAGTCAAACTACATTTCCCAGTATCCCTTTCAGATAGACGCATCCATGAGACCAAGTTCTGGCCATTGTAGTACAGGAAGAAGAGATGTATACACTCAGGCTTGACCTTTTAGAAAGTCTCGCATATCAGCGTTACAGGATAAAAACCTGGAGATAGGTTGTCATGGTGGCCACACAGCAGTATGTATGTGCTTAAGGCCACTAAATTGTGCAATTGAAAAAGCTAAAATAATAAATTATATGTGATGTTTACTCATTTAAAATTGTGTACATAAAATACATTTATATAAAAAATTTAAAACTCCCAAACATACTCCTTTTCCCTGAAGGCTGAAATAGAGACAATTTTAAGCCAGTCTAGGAAGACTCTGGAAATGTTGAAAATGATAGTCCCTATAAAAACTTGGCTAGAAGAATGAAAATTAAATTTCTATGGAATTTGAGCCACTGTACTTGCTGGGGTTTATATTAAATGTCTATTGCTGTGTGACATTGCCCCAAATCCTAGTGGCTTAAGATGACATTTATTCCACTCGCTTTCTGTGAGTCAAGACTTTAGGCAGGACATTACTGAACTAGGTTCTCACTTCAAAGTCCTCACAGGCAGCAATCAGGTGACACGGAGAGCTACAATAATCTAAAGCTTGACTGACTAAGGAAGGCAATATCTGCTTCCAGGCTCACCCGTGAGGTGGTTGGCATGATTTAGTTGCTCTTAGGCTGTCTGCCAGAAGCAGTCCTCAGCTAGTGACTATGTGAGCCTCTCCACAGAGGAGCTTGCAACATGGACACAGCCTTCATCACATCAGGATAGCAACAGCCAGAGGGCATGAAGGAGTCAGTTGGAACTCGGGGTTTGTAACCTCATCTCAGCAGGGCAATCTCTGCTTTCTGCCACACTCAATTCACTAGAAACAAGTCGCCATGTCTGGCCCACGCTCAAAGGCTAACACACATAAGTAATAAAGGAAAAATCATAGGCTATGAAAGCCAGGAAGCGGGATCTCTGGAAACTCCATGGCCTATTTGTTACAGCATCTACCTTGCCTAACTGTTACAAGGAGCCTGATGGAGCCGTTCTCAGCCTTGGTGTGGGTATTTCTGGTGCCTCGTGTATCTTGCCCATGTCTGGAAGCTGAGGCAAAAGTTCAGGTTATGTGTAACTGAAGGGTAAAGGGTGGGTGGGTGATAACATTCTGAGAATGAACTTTTCTAACATGATCTACTTCAACATTGTGACCCCAATTGTCCAATGTCAATATCAGATGGGGCTTTTTTTTTTTTTTTTTTTTTTTTTACTACCCCGGGTGACTAAAAAACCTCAACAGAACATTCCTGTCCTTTTGTTTCCTGAAGATTCCGCCCAGCTTCTGGGGACTTCAGATGGTGAGATAGGAAGAGCATCAACCCAGCTTTCAGGGGCGCCTGAGCCAGGGAGTTGTTGGCCAGACAGCTGTCAGATGCAAACATCCTTGCTATGTGTGTAGCTCCACTTAATTGCTCATCTGGTTGGGCCCCATTCCTCTCCAGATGTTGCATCAGAACACTGCTGGAGTTGCTGCTTTCAGCCCCCTCTCATCACTCTAATTAAGCCAAAATAATAAGGCAACATGTTAGATGCGACGATCAAGTTTTAATTAGACTTTGATAAACCCAATGTGAATTTGGTCTCATCAGGTGCCCATTTCTGATGAGCAGTGAGGCTGGTGAATCATGAGATGGTCTGGCTATAAATAGAAACTGGTCTCGATTTCATTTGTGTGTAGCGAAGCCAGAGCTCAGGGTGTGTTTGTCACTGTAATAGCCCTTCACATTGGGGAAGCACTTTACAGTTTGTAAGGTTGTTTTTTTTTTTGTTTGTTTGATTGTTCTTTTGGTTTTTACTCCAACCCGTTGCTGTGCAACGGTGTGAACCAAGGCTCATCTGACACACAAAGTGTGCAAGTCCAGATGGCAAGAGGAGAGAAAAAATTAATATTTAACCAGTCCATACGCTGTGCCAAGCACTGTGCTGGGAGCACCAGCCACCAAATAGAAGTCAAGTACTCCATCGAAACAGTCTTAGATCTTAAGCGTTGAGCAAGATATCCCACCCAGATCTGTTCCCTTTCTTCTTCTGTCTCTTTGCCACCTCCTGAGAACTGTTTTCCAAAGCCATCTTAAAAGATGACTGTCATGAAGTAACAGAAATGGAGCTGAAAGTGCCCTTGGAAACAGGTCCACCCTCCTCACTGGGGCAACTGAGGCACTGAAAGATGAAGGTGTGACCTGGGTCCCACAAAGATTTAGTGGCAGAATGAGAAAAAAAAAATAAGTATGACACAGCCATTCTCTAATTAATTAAATTCAATTTTATTTTAAAATTCTTGCTGAGTATTAAGTGTGGGCAGTGCATTGCTTTGGGGAAGGATCCAGGAATTAAGGCAGGAAAAGTTCCTGTATCCAGGGGTTTCTAGCTTGCACTGAAGGAAGCAGCTAGATAGTGAACAGAAAAAGAATTAAATAATGCCAATTTAAATTGTATGCTGAGGGAAGCTAGAGACTGTGGTGGTCTGAAAGAGAACTGTTGCCCCGGGCACAGGTATTTGAACACTAGGTTCCCCAGTTGGTGGCATTATTTGGGAAGGTTGCAGGAACATTAAGAAGTACAGTGTTGCTGGGTGAAGTGTTTCACTGGAGGCAGGTTTTGAGAGCTCCCAGCCCCAAGCCACCTCCATTTTCCTCTCTGCTTTGTGCTTGCAATTGGAAAGGGTATTCCTCAGATTCCTGCTCTGGCTGGTGCAGCCATGCCTCCCCCACCAGCCTAGACTCTCCCTCCTGAACCGTAAGTCAAAATAAACTTTCTTCCATATAAGTTGTCTTTGGTTATGATGTTTTGTCACAGCAATAGAGGAATAACTAAATATGCATACTCTACAGAAAGAGACTGAGCATAGAAGATCAAGAAACTGTTGGGGGAAAGACACAGAGAAAGACAATATGCAAGATGGAGGCTGCAAGCAGCAGAACTGGCTGAGACTGAAAGTGAAGCTGGAGCCAGGCGGTGGTAGCACACACCTTTAATCCCAGCACTCGGGAGGCAGAGGCAGGCGGATCACTGTGAGTTTGAGGCCAGCCTGGTCTACAAAGTGAGTCCATGACAGCTAAGGCTACACAGAGAGACTCTGTCTCAAAAAAACAAAAGAAGAAGTAGGAGGAGGAGGAGGAGGAAGAGGAGGAGAAGGAGGGGGAGGAGGAAGAGGAGGAGGAGGAGGAGGAGGAAGAGGAGAAGAAGAAGAAGAAGAAGAAGAAGAAGAAAGAAGAAGAAGAAGAAGAAGAAGAAGAAGAAAGTGAGGCTGGATGATTGACATGGATCTTTCTGTGATGGACAAAACTTCTCAGACATGAAGGTCTCCAATCTTCTACTCATTAATTCTCTGGGGGGTTACTGAGCACTCACTAGGTACTATATATATATGTGTGTGTGTGTGTGTGTGTGTGTGTGTGTGTGTGTGTATGTATGTATGTATGTATGTATGTATGTATGTATGTATTTTCTGAGTTAGGGTTTCCATTGCTGTGAAGAGACACCAAGATCACAGCAACTCTTACAAAAGACAACATTTAATCGGGGCTGGCTTACAGTTGCAGAAACTTAGTCCATTATCGTCATGGTGGGAAGCATGGCAGCACACAGGCAGGCATGATGCTGGAGGCCTGAGTTCTACATCTTGATCTGAAGGCAGTGAGGCAACTCAACGTGTTTCTATATATATTGTGTATCTAATGTGTATCTGTGTGTTTGTGTACATATATATGTGTACATATATTTACACAGCTGAGCAGAAGCACTCCCTGACAAGTGACTGCACCATCATGTATCCCTTCCTCAGGGTGCACGCTGCTGGGCATGGGAGGGAAACGTGACCCCAGCCCCTCTGGGATGCTGCAGCTTGTCCACAGGTGTCTTCCTTTCCTGCCAAGCCCTCCCAGTGCATGGCTACATTGTCGTTGTGCCCCAAAATGTCCCACCTAACTTGGACTTCCTTTTTTCTTTGCAACTCTATAGCCAAAGCCCTGTTTGAAACCCACAGGTAAACTAAATGAGTCAATGTCTCCCTGCATCTCTTCCCCTCTGCTAATTGGAGTCTACTGACCCCAGACCATTCCCTTTTCTCCGCCTCTTAATTTGTGGAAGTAGCATCCTAGAGGTGAGTGGAATTGTCAGGAGTCTTCATCTTACATTGTGTAGGAGAAGCAATCCTTTGCATCTGGATAGAATTTCACAGTTGACAAGGCATGTTCAAACCTACCATACCATTTGAGCCATACACAGGGCTAGGCCATTCATTTCTTTTAACCCCTAGATTAGAGATCTTGCACTCAAAGGACTGATGAGTTTGTCCAAATCACAAGTACCATTAAACACCTAGCATCCTTTGCTGAATCCCACATTGCCTGACCCTGAGAACAGACCCCAATGGATAAAGAGGAGCAGACCCAACCTCAAGAAGAGTAGAAGTTTAATAAATCAACATGCAAAGCATTAGTTATGGGAAGTAGAAGTTCTCAGATGGCAACACATGCAGAAATGGCCTGAGAACCCTGTCAAAATGCAGATCCTGAGTCGGTCTAGGGCAGAGCCTGGAGTTCTGAAAGTTCTAGGGTCCCCTGGGAGCTACTGAAAGGGCTAGCCTCAAGATGCACTTCGAATAGCAGAGAGGCCCTGCAGGTCCAGGCTCTGAGTCATCAAACAAGTGTTCAGATCCCAGCTCAGCCCCACATGCAAGCCAAAACTCAATGTGTGTGTGTGGGGGGGGGGGGAGTTAACACAATTGGGCAACAGAGAAATACCATGACAGGCACTCTGACTGTCCCTAAAAGGTTAGTCCCCATTGGACTCTTCTATGTGTGACCTACACAAAGGCATCTGCCCCTGGGGATGGGTGTCAGACGGAACCCAGATTCCTCTTCATGTGGTACCCCCTGGAGGAGGCTGCATGCAGCTACAGCAAGAAGTGGCATTTCTCTGGACCAAGGACAGTGCCTGGACTTTTATGGACTTACGTCCCACCATAGCATGCCTATGGGGGTCTGAGGACAACTTTCAAGAGTCGGTTCTCCCCTTCTACTCTGTAGGTCCCAGGGATTGAACTCGGGTCGTTAGGCTTGGTAGCAGACACCTTTGTCTGTTTATTAAGCCATCTCGCCTGCCTGCTTCCTTCAATCCTGACACGAAAGGGTCCTGCCTCTACAGAGTGTAACTGGCTGTGAGGTTCCTTGTCTCTGCTTTGCCTCCTTCCTCCTGGCTCTGATTCTGAGTGGTGACCCCTTTGCTGCTCTCTCCATGCCTCTGCTGAGTTCCACCCCAGGGGCAGCCTTGTGGTGGAGCCCATGCTCTCTCAGTGCTTTTACTCAAGCAGCAGGGCCTCTATGGCCTGGGCACCATTCCAGGCATTGCAGAGGAAAACAAGAAGAGCACCGAACCTGTCTCGTGGAGTTAGTGCTCACATGGGGAAGAGACAATGCATAATTATGTTTATGACCAGTGGCAGGAGATACTATGTGTGATGAGGCAGAGTGGCTGAGAGATTACATTTGAGCAGAGAAAAAACTGTACACATGAAGAGGATATGGCTAGTGACGGAGAAGCACAGTGGAGTGTAGGCTTTGATTTTTAAAACCTACTTTATTTGGGGTTCTTAATTCTCTCTCCCTTCTCTGCTCCAAACCACTCCAGCTCCCCCCAACACCAGGTCGGAGAGAAAAGTTTGAGGAGGAGGCGTGTAAGTTCTCTTTGGCTACTTATTGCTGTTTAGGGTCGTTGGGTTCTTTGGGGCAACACCAGTCTCCATCTCAGGAGATCTCTGGCTTCTCATGAAAGGGAAATTTTTTAATTAGCATTAAAGCAACCAGAACAGCAGAGCTCTCAGCTCTCTAACTCATAAGTGCAGGTCGGCAGGTATGCTAGCCCAAGGTCTCAGATGATAAGTCACAAAGAATGCGGAGCTAAGAGACAAAGGCCTATTGAGTGTTCCAGGGACCGGCTGGCCATAAAAGATAGGGAGGGTACACAAGGACAAATTCCTGAGAGAAACAGGTACCGGGCATGGTCAAGTGAGTAAAGAGCCAAGACCCCTCATCCGATCTTATGGTGTTTGCTTAATCCCCCCTTGAGGCCCACACAGGATGTTCCAGGTTTGAGTTTAACCAGATGTGTCGTTAGCTCAGATAAACATCTACCCTCGGGTTCCGAGAAGAGCAGGAACCAAGGAATGTTCCGTGTGATTAAGTCTGACCTTACCCCAGATCTGCCTACGCAATTTGCTGATGTTCAAATGTTTGAAACAACCAATCGTGTGTGGCTGCGCCAAAACTTCCTGCTCCCCCCGACCTTTGTTCATATAAACCCCAAATCCCTGGGCTTCTGGGTCGACCCCTCTGTCTCCTGCGTGAGATACGTGTCGACCCGGAGCTCTGCCAATAAACTACCTCGTGCGTTTACAGCAAGACGGTCGTTTGTGTGTCTTTGGGTGCGCGCCATCCTGAGGCTTGAGTGAGGGTCTCCCTTTGGGGGTCTTTCACTCACACTGCATCAGCAGCAACCAGGAGCAGCAGGGGGGAAGCACCAGCAGCCTGCTTCTTCTTCCTCTGACTCCCCTTCTGCCTAGTCTTGGTATTTATTCTCTTTCCAGAGTCCGCAGAACTAAACTAACTGCAGCTGGCAAAGACCATGCTGTCGCAGAGGCAAATAATCTGCTGCTGTGGACAATGCCGTATCCCACCCCTGGGATTAAAACAAAAACAGGTTTACATAATATATAACTGAGAAACCAAAACTTCCATAACAATGGGGGGACGTGAGAACAGTTGCTACAACAGGTCTGGGCAACAATGGGTTTGGCCCCTTCACAGGAGCCACTGTCACCAGAGCAGCATGTGACAAAGACGGTGACTAAAGAGTGCTACTATTGCTCCGAGGGTGAGAAGAGGGCTGTGGAAATGGCTCAGCCAGTAAAGTACTTGCCTGGCAAGCTTGAGGATCTGAGTTCAATGCCCAGAAGCCTCATTCATATAGTCAGGTGTCTATTTCACTAGCATGGAGCCACTATTGGAGGTGTGGTCCCCGGCTGGTGATTGGAGTGTTAGGTCCTCGCCCAGGCCAGAGGTTCTGTTCTCTCCACAGGCTATCATTGCTCCTTTCACATGCTGCCTCCCTAAAGAGGAAACCCTAGAATCATCTAGGAACTAGATTAGAGACCAGAGAGCCCCAAACATTTTGGCTTCTGGCAAGAAAGGAGCAGCCAAGAGTCCCCGGGACATTTCTGCCTTTTAGTCACAAAAGAAATCTGTTACTTTTCTTTGGGATCTTTGAACCCTAAACTACCCGGACAGTTTTTAACCCCACCCCACCTCACCTGCACCCATTCTTAGCCTCTGCTCTCTGAAGAGGTAACACCCATACAGGGGTGTACCTAGGGCTTACAAGTCAACTCTTACTAAACAGGTACTTCCTGCCTATGGCAGTCTCTCAGAAAGGAAAGCCAGTGTCATAATGAGCTTAAAGAAAGGAATGTTTAAAAATAAAAAGAGGGTTTAAAAAAATACATTAAATATGAATCTTCTGTCAAATACTATAAAATGTGTTTAGGGCAAGGATTTTATCTAGTTCATCTTGAAAGATTTTCATACTAAGGTTATAATCCTCCCTCATCCAGTAAAATCTTTGTTTATGCAAAGGCCTCCTGCTGCATTCCAGGAATTTGAAAGCCTGGAACAAAAGACCCTCTTCCCCCTTCATTCCTTGTTGCCTGTCTGCTAGCCAATCAAATATGGCTGCCAGGTCAGACCCCAGTCAGTGAGAAAAGAGACACATCACCAGCCAAGTTAGAATAAAAACTATGTCTCTTTGTTTTCACTCTTTTGAGTGTATCCTCTTGATCAATAGTAAAGCTTGCCTTGTCCAGACACTTTAAAAAAAATAATAAATGAGGGTGTTCGATGTAATCCCCAGCACTGTGGGAGTGGAAGCAGGCGGGATCCTTGGGGCCAGTAAGTTTAGACTAGTTGGGAGGTGCCAGGCCAGTGAGAGAGACTTGTCTTGAAAATAAGGTGGACGTCTCTCCCTGGGAACAACACCCTAGGTTGTCCTCTGGCCTTTATACACTTGGATGTTCAACCTCCCTACACACACACACACACACACACACACACACACACACACACACAAACACACCACACATACACACACACGCAAACACACATACACACGTGCACACACACTACACACACACATACACACACATGTGTGCACACACACACCACACATACACATACATGCACACATGCGTGCACACACATGTACACACACACCTACACACACGCACGCGCGCACACACACACCTAGACACACAGGCTGCAGCGCAAGGTGACAGCTGTCACTGCCATTCTGCCTATGCCCCACCCCTTTCTCTACATTAAGCTGTTGTGGGGGGCTGGAGTATAAAATAATTCATTCAGCACACGAAGCATTTCTGGGGCCCATGCCATGCTCTGGGCATTGCTCTTAACTCCATTCTGGATCTAACAATTAGCAACAGAGACAGATAGCCTGCCCTGCTATGGCTTCTGTTTCGATCAGCTGAAGATGCACCTTGGAGCTGCTTTCTCCTGGCTAAGACCCTGGTGAGGCTGAGGAAGTTGACGGGCTTTGTAAGACACCTCTTTAGCTCTTCAAGGTGGAGAGGGAAGGGTGGAGGAAGGGTTAAGGGATCCAGTGCTGCCTGCAGACTGGCGATAGCTGTGTTGGTTGCTACTGTGGGCAAGGTGTAGTTTGTCCCCTGAAGGCTCAGAAGCTGGAAGCTTGGTCCCCAAGATGGCAGTGCTGAGTTGGTGTGAGCTTTAAGGAGTGGGGTCTAGTGAAAGGTGTTTAGTCCAGGGAGGCGTCCCTACGAGAGGATTGATGTTGCGCCATCTGGTGTGTGTTCTTGCTCTCCTGGGAAGTTCACGTCCCTTTCTGTTTCTCTGTCCACCCAGGTGTGATGTACTACTGGGTGGCCTGGGAGACTCAGAGGGAGCCGAGTAAATGAGGCTGCCTGATGAATGGACTTTCAGCTTCCAAAACCCCAAGCCATATAAATCTCTTTTCTTATGAGATTCCTAGCATCAGGTAATCTGTTATAGTCACGGGAAACGGACTCACGTAGTGACTTTTAGAAAAATTAGGATCGTCATGAAGATACTGGTTCAGCGTGAAGCAGGGAGAAAAGATGGTCCCAGGAGGGAAAACCTTGTGAGGATGAGTTTCTTAAGAGAGCTTGACTTGACCTTGCCCTAGGATGCTCAAAAATTCTAAAGAGAAAAGGAAACAGGATGGGAGGCTCGACCCCACTTGTATTTCACATGTGTATGCAGAATCACTCCATCCAAATTATTCCTACTCTTGAGGACCCAGCCTAAGAATGATCTCTGCCTTGGGACCATCCTGTGTTCCTCTTTTCAACATCTGTTTCATTCTGTGCCTACCACAAAACCTAGCCCATGTAGGTCCTCAACAAACCCTTGCTAAGTGACTGATGGGAGGAGGTGGGGGTGGGGGTGGAGAGAGAGGATACAGGGACCATCTGGGTATAGTCTCATCTTAGACAAGCTTATTGGTTCCTAGGGGTATGTGTGCAGGAGGAGGGGTTGGGGGAGCCTCAGGAAAGGTCTGAGACTGATTAATTAGTCTCTCTTTCCCCCCTATGGCCCCTAGACTGTGGTCTTGTACATAATAAAAGTTCAATAAATGTGTGCTGAATGAAAGAAGATAAGCTTTGACCAGAAACATGAATCCCAGGGTTCAGTTTTCCCATGAAACTTTAATGCCAGAAAGGCTTTCTGCATATGAAATTCATCCTCCCCACTCACCTTTACATAATTCAGGCAGCCTGTGGTTCTTTGGGGACGTCTCTGGACATTAAGTTCTCTCTCAACAGTCTGAGAATTGAGCAGTTGCACTTAAGCAATTACCATCGATTTGCCCTTATGATGGGGGGATGGGAAGGGGTGCGAGGAAGGGCATTGAGATCAGAGATGAGGGTGTAGTGGACCCGGGGGACGGAGGGATCCAGGGACCCGGAGGGCCAGGAAGTCAAGGCCATGAACCCAGAGATATAAGCGCCTCTATACCAGCTCCTCATCTGCTCATTTCTACCCCCTCTCCCTGCTTTCCAACAGTATTGTGAGATTTCATAGCCCCCCAGCACCAGTTTGCCTGGCACATCTCAACCAAGAGAATCAGAGAAGGAAAAACATTTTCTTTGTTTTGGATCAAAAACCCAGGAGAGGGTGAAGAAAACCATGGAGGAAAATTTTCCAGACAGGAGTCTCCTGGGAGCTGTCAGAGGAGGGAGGGGGACTTCTAGAGGGACTGTGGCTCTCCTACTCTCGGCTCTCATGAACATCTGGGCTAATGGCTGGAGACTGGTAGGTGCAGTGTGGAGAAGATCACAGATGCAAGGAAATGGCTGGCTAGGTCCCTCCTGGAGGAACGTCCATCAGCAAGTGACTCCATGGAGGGGCCCAGAACTCAGAAGAAAGAGGCTCCACAAGATAGAAGAGAAGTTCGTCCTCCACTCCCAGATCTTTGCCTAGGATAACAATATGCTCTCCTGGGAGGCAGGGCGAAAGGACGACGTGATACTCTCTGGAGAAAGGGCCTCCCCGGATGTAGTTGAGTTAAAGATTTTGAATTGAGCTCATTCAGAACTATCAAGTGGACCCGGCATATCTGTATTAAGAGACGGAAAAGAGGAAGGCGTGGAAAAGAGAGGAGCCATGGGAAGAAGATGAAATGAGACAGACACAAGCCACAGAATGGCTGGAGCCAACAGCAGCCTGGAGAAGCAAGGACAGAAACCCCCACCCCCCCGCCATCCGCAGCAGGACTGGGGTCCTGCCCAGTGCTCCCCTCCCTGTGCTCGCCATTGCACAGGGCAATTGGTTCTTGGCAAGCAGGTAGCCATCAACATCTGTCAAGACATCACCAAGGGAAATTGCTTAACTGTTTTCCAGTCAAGGTTTTTCTGAACTTAGTGAGTCATTCACTCCTCTTCATTATCGGACCGGAGAACATCTAGTCTGGGGTCTTTGCCAAGGATTTGAGCTGATGTACTTACTATTTTCAAACTTGAGGACTTGTGATCCCAGAGAGGCTGTTGTCTCATTGGGAAAGAGAGTTACCTGTGGGGTGATGTTCCCCATGAACACACCTGCAGGACCCATGGCTGAGGGGACCCAGACCAGAGACTAAAAGTCAACATGGAAAGAAGGTGACACTGGCTAAAAGGCTTCTGGTAAATAAAAGAGGGACAATCCAGGGTAGGGTTGGAGGCAGGATTGGGACATGAATACAATCACATATGTAATATATGTATATATGCATAAGTGTGTATTTATTAATATGTACATATATGTATTTGTCATCAAAGAATAAATGTTTAAAACATAAAAAAGAAAATAAAAAAGAAAAATATCGATCCTGTTCAGACATCAAAACATAATAAAAATCTATACTAAAAGAAGTCAGTCGCCTTGGCAGAGAACAGAATCCAGGCTGGGCAGGTGGTACAGGGCTGTAATCAAAGCATGTTGAGGGAACACTGGAAAGATCACTGTAATTTGGAGGTTAACCTGGAATACAGGGGCAGTTGTAGTACCAAAGAGGGGAAAGGAAGGAAAATAGAATCCAGACAGAAGAGTGAGAACACAGGAGCTTAGCATAGGATGAACATGACCTTCTGAAAGTCTTCTAGAGTGGGGACTGACTTTCACATGAACTCTGGTGCCCCATATTTGACCACGTCCCCTTGATGGGGAGGCCCAGTGGCACTTGGGGGAAGGATAGCAGGCTACCAAGAAGAGACTTTATACCATATGATCATATACAGGGGGAGGAGGTCCCCCTCAGTCACAGTCATAAGGGAGGGGAATAGGGTGAAAGTGGGAGGGAGGGAGGAATGGGAGGATAGAAGGGATGGGATAACTATTGAGATGTAATATGAATGAATTAATAAATAAATAAATTTTTTTTTTAAAAAGAAAGCCTTCGGGCAGCAGAGGTTCTTTAGTAGGCTGCGTTTAGGCTCCTCTACTGAGAAAGCTAAGCCACTTTCTGTCTTCATTTCTCACACATTTCTGGTAACCAACCCAACATAAGCTGGAGATATCTGAGAAGAGGCGTCTCAACTGATAAAATGCTTCCATCAGATTCCCTCTGGGTGGGCCTAGAGCACAGTTATTGATTAATGATTGTGATGAGAGGACCATTGTTGGCGGTGTCACCACCGGGTAGGTGGTCATGTGGTGGTGTATTAGAAAGCCGACTAAGGAAGCTAAGAGGACCAAGCCAGTAAGCCAGTGGCCTCTGTTTCAGTTACTGCCTGGACCTCTCTCACTATGGACTACAACTGTAAGTTGAAATGCACCTTTTCCTCCCCAAGTAGCTTTGGTCATGGTGTTTATCACTCAATAGGAACTGTAGAGCTAAGACACACACAAAAGAAAATTCCAGATGGAGCAGGGATTTCATCATAAAAAATGAAGCCATAGAAGTACTGGAAATAAAACATGAGAGAATTTTTTTAAATGACTGTGGTGTGAAGACAGATTTTCTAAGCTCGACAAAGATACCAAGCTGGAAAAGTAATGACTTGATTCGTTTGAGTGAGGAAAAAAAAAATGAAAATTTCTGAACGTTAAAGAGTACTGTAAATAAGTGTAAAAGACAACAAACAATCTGGGCAGAAACATCTGTAACTCATGCAGCTGAGGCCAGCTTTGCTTAATATGTCAAAAGCATTTTGCAGATCAATAAGAAAATAAATGCGCCAATAGACAAATAAAGCATGGGACGAACAAGACAAAATTCACAGACAACTCAAAGAAAGACTTGCAGATGGCTACTACTATTTTGAAAAAATATTTAATGAGACCTTTTTCTCTCTTAGGTCTGAGGATTCAGAGATTTGATAAGGCCCAAAGGTTGCACAGGACAGGGCTATCAGCCCTTTTAGGTGCTGTTAGTGGACACAAACTGGTGCAGATTTTGAGGTGAGGAAATTGGCAACATCTTTCAGAATGGAAAGAGGAATCCAGATGGTCAGTGGGTGCAGTTTATGCCTCAGCAGTACATCTTTCCTGGCCAGTACTTAAAGATCCCAAGTCTACCTGTCCCCAGCTGCCTCCTGAGATCCATGCAGTCGGATTTGGAGAATCCCTTCCAGGCCAGGTCATCCTGGAGCATGGCACCTCCTTGTCTAGCACCTATTCCTTATACGCCCATGATGATGGGGTGACTGTGGATGGATGGCTTTGCCCAGCTTTCTCTCCAGCTCTCATTAAGAGGAAAGGAGAAGAAGCCAGAGATGCTCCAGGACCCAGTGGGTGTCCTGGCTTCCTCCAGACAGAGCACCAGGAAAGCAACCTGTGGCAAAATGAGGGCTGGATGTGGGCCACAAAGTTTGCACCGTACAAGTAGGAGTTGGTTGTTACAGAAATGGGGTAGGTGAGGACTGTAAAGTCGCTTTGGGTGGGTAGGAATCTGTCACTACGGAAACTGGGCAAAGTGGCCACTGACACAAATGATCCCTACATTGTGAGTTCTCTAAACCCAGTTACCTAGATCCAAAGGAGGGTGTCGCCATGGACCGAAATTCTCTCCATTGTAGAGTCAGCTCCCAGAAGACAGTGGTCCAGGGGTTCAGTGCGGTGGTGGCTGGGAATGGAGGTGGGGAGATCTTATGACAGGCAAGTCCTTCAAGAAAGTCACAGCGGAGGCTAAGTCACCTCTGCCTTCCTTGTGGTAGTGTTTGCATGCCTTCCCATACCCAGACACCCACCACATCCTCTTCATCTGTTTCTACCATACCTTCCATAAATGATCACACCCGGTCTCCCCTGTGAAATATTAAATCAGTATAGACACTTTAACATAGCAATCTATCTTCTGAGAACTTAGCTTTCAGATATGCTCACGCATGTGTCAAAGACATGTAAGATTACATGACTGGTGTAATAGTAAAAGACAAGAAATAATTTAAATGTCAATCAGTGGGGAACTAGTTAGATAAATTATAGGCTACCACGCAATGGAAAATTAGGCAGCCATGAAAAAAGATGACAGCTGATATAGATGCACTCAAGATATATTAGTTTTTTAAAAGCAGGGGGTACCGGGCATTCCACCATTGATGCAGAACAAGTGTATGTATGTGTAGACTGCTTCCAGAAGCAGAGCTGTCTAAACGAAAGTTTCAAAGTAACGAGCATCCCTCTCCATCACATGTAGACCATCTCTAGCCAAACTCTAAGGAAGAGAAGACCCACTCTCTGCAATATAAGGTTCTTCCTGGGCACTCAGCCTAGCAGTCCCAAGTATCGAACTTGACTCTTGTTTAGGGTTGTTATATGAAAATAAGCTTGGTCGACAAGGTCTCCAGCAAAGACAGGGAAGGAGATGTTCTCTTCTGGCTAGGCAGGACGTCTCAGTCAGGAGTCCAGAAACGCAATCTCAAGATGGGTTTCCCCTTGACATTTGCTCCAGAGATCTAGCATCTGTGTAGAGGCCTTATGTTCCCTCCTGGGGCTGGCTCGTGCCTCCTGAAGGTGTAAGCAGAGGGCTGGCTTCTGGAGTCCCCTAGATCTGCACCTTGAGGGAGATCCGGATCCAGTCGCCCGCCCATAGCTATACTTTCAGGAATTCTGTGCATGCTCTCTGGAGTCCTAAGGTGGCCCCCAAAGTCCTCAGCACTGCTCCTTGGCATCCTGAGCTCTGTCTGGGGAGCAAGAGCTGTCTGTCTCAAGCACAGACTGCTGCTTGCCTAGTGAGGGAAGACTCCAGTCCTGGGCGCTGCAGCCCACTAGGGATCTGTACTGGGCCTGTGAGCACTGGGTACCACAAGCCAGGGCTGGAGGGTTGAACACATGCCTTGGGTAGCAATCATATTTCTAGCCTGCCTTCTGCTAATGCTGCTGACATCACTCTGTCATGAGCTAGATACCTGTTACCAGGATCCAAGTTATGTTTGTTACTTTCTACCCTTCTGACCTGTTCAGCATCTTCCCCAATGTGCAAATGTATGTACCAGGTTCTTTCTGTATGTGGCCCATGAGGTAGCCTTGACTTCTGCTGTGTGCTTGGTAGGATGGAGACCTTGACACCTACCGTGTGGCAGGTGCTGTGGTTATCTTGATGCCTACCACTGGCTGGATCCATAACAACTTGGTAGTAGTTGGGGTCATAACAAAAGTAGGGCCTGATTCCTTGTCACAGGTCTGGCTGGGACAGCAGTCTGGCTCTTTTTGGCGGGCGGGGGGGGCTTCTAGGAGTGAGTTCAGCAGTCAGCAGAGAGAATTCAGTTGGCGAGGCTCCCAGAAAGCTGAGGGCTAGAAAGATGCATGGACTTCATTTCAGGAGAGGCCAGGAGACCTGTGATTGGTTGTGAATGCTGATGGATTGGGGATCAAGACAAGGCCAGTTAGTCCTGGCAGGCTCTAGGAGCTTTGTGTATACATCTTATGGATCAGAGGCTGGACCAGAGAGCCTAGGCTGTGCCATGGCACCCAAGAATTCACTATGGCCCCTGTACTACTCATTCCTTTCCTCCCAATAACAGTTTAGACCACTGCAGGTTGCAATCGCAGATTCCTTCTGCCAGATGCTCCTAGGAGGTGGTGCCAACATCCGTGTTCCTGACCGCCAGTCTGGGAGTGTGGTCAGTGGCTACAACATGGTAAATTTAGCAGTTCAAATCTCTGTTAGGGGTCATTTTTGTTCCCTCTCCCCGCGCCCCCCCCCCCACACACACACTCTAAGTCTGTATCCCAAAGGCTGGCCTAGGCTCTTTGCAAAGAGATGCCTCCATATGGTCTCGTGCCTTGTTGAGATACAGCACCAACTCCAACAGAACCCGAGAACTTCTGCAGCCACTACTACAGCCTACAGCATGCAACACCCCTGAGGTGGCAGGTGGTAAGTGTAGCAGCCTCCAGCCGCCAATCTGAGTCACCAGCAAGTCGCCCTGAACCTCTCCAAGACTTTAGCTTTTGCAACAGTAAAAGAAAGGAAAGTGTGGCTGTGCAGATTAAATGAATTAATATATCTAAAAAGCACTCAAATCAGTGCCTGGCACACACTTTGTGCTCAATAAACATCAGCTAGCATCGCCTCTAACAATGACACAGGGAACACCAGGCACCACGCTTCACATCCGTTATGGAATTCTCACGCAGGGCTTTGGTGGCTGTCACAGGCCTTGTTTGCCGACAAAGAAACTGAGTCAAACGTAGGAGAAGGAGCTTGGCATCGAGGAAGCAGCAGAGCTGAGATGTGGACCCAAGAGGCAATCCCAGCCAATGACTCTAACCCCTGTGCTGTGTTACTCAGCAGCAACAGACTCTGGATTGGATTTGCTGAAAGCATCGTTGGATACCATGACAGCATCACTCTTCACTGATACCCAGGACCATTTCTTGTGCACAAGTAGTAACCTGGGCCCGTGGGAGCTGGCTTTGGGTGCGGGGCCTGCAGTAGCTCTCTCCAGGTATCAGTTTACTAGTGCGTAGACTATGGCAGTCAGTTTCTCTGATCACTACAGCTCTCCTTGTTTTTATCTCTGTAAAAACAGAGACCTGTAACAAGTTGATCTGTCTGAAGGCACCTCTCTTCCAGCAACTTGTCTAGGTGTGTAGGGAGGCGAGAGAGATCCTGGCTGGGCACAACAAACACCACTGACACTGGCAGATGTGAAAAGGTGATGCCTATACCACTGGAGAGTTGCCTCAAGGGGTCTGTCCTCGTTAGCTTTACCTGTCAACTTGACACAGACTAGAATTACCTGGAAAGAGAGCTTCAGTTGAGAAATTGCTTAGATAAAGATTGGCCTGTGGATATATCTGCAGGGGATGGTCTTGCTTGTTAATTGACGTAAAAGAGCCCAGCCCACTGTGGGCAGCATTATTCCCTAGGCAGTGGGCAGTGGAGGGGGTTGTCCTGAACTATAAGAAGTTAGCTGAGCATGAACCTGCTGCCAGCCAGCAAGCAGCATCCTCCACGGTTCCTGTCCCACTTCTGAGGCTGTGCAGTGAGTTCCTTGGTCAGAGGCAATGCTGTGTAGATTAGCTATCAGGCCTGCCTTGAGGTTCCGGCCTTCACTTCCCACTAATGATATATTATAGCCAGGAATTATACTCCAAATCTACCATTTCCTCCTCTGTGTTGCTTTTGGTCAGGGCAATTTTGTTTTCGTTTTTGTCATAGCAGCAACAATGAAACTAGAATGGGGCCCAAAAGGTAGAATGGATTCTGTACAGCCTCCCAGACCCCAACGCAAAGCAGAGGGGAGAAACTGAAGGGCCCTGAATTTACTCTGCACAGGAAAACCAGCGTGTGAGTTGTCTTATGAGCAAGGAAGCTTTCACCACTGAGCTTGTGTTACCTACCATCCACTGGCCATTTATTCAACCACTTATATTCTGCTTTGTTTTGTTTTAGTCTTTGCTTTTGAGATGGGTTTGATATGTAGTCCAGGAGTGCCTTGTATTTGTCATCCTCCTGCGTTGGCCTTCCAAGAGCTGGGAGGTCACAGGTAGGCACCACTGCATCCAGCTTCACACTAAGTGAGTAACAACCTTGTGTTGGGCACTGGGATAGGAGCAACTGACACAGTGATGAAGGACACCATCCTGCCTTGGACCTCGAGGGGATATATACAACTGGATATTGAGAAGGTGTGTGCACAGCTGGATTTTGAGAAGGTTTCTCAGAGGTCGAGAGGCAGCTCCATCGGTTGTGGATCGCTTGCTTAGCATATGGAAAGCCCAGAGTTCAATCAGTCCTTAGCTCTGTAAACAGCAACAAAAGACTATTGGTGTTTGTGTGTGGGTGTGTGTGTGTGTGTGTGTACGTACCCTCAGAGTCCAGTAGATGGCATCAGATTCCCCTGGAACTACAGTTACAGGTTGTTGTGAGGCACCGAGCATAAGTGTTGGGAACTGAACTCCATTCTTCTGAAAGAGAAGTGAGTGCTCTTAGCCCCCGAGCCACTTCTCTAGTCTCCAACAAAAGACTTGTCTACTGTGCCGTGACATTTTGGCGGGACATAGACCACTTGAGGAAAGCTTTGAGCATGCACTTACCACAATGCAGTCTTCTAGCG
The DNA here is from genome assembly GCF_903995435.1 of Acomys russatus. Classification (NCBI taxonomy): domain Eukaryota; kingdom Metazoa; phylum Chordata; class Mammalia; order Rodentia; family Muridae; genus Acomys; species Acomys russatus. The sequence continues at coordinate 22,112,719 of NC_067165.1, forward strand.
TCCAAGTTTGATGTCTACATTGTATACATCCCACTCCCCACCCCCCCACACCCCCACACCCCCCCACACCCACACAGCTGAGCAGAGGCTGGCTGGTGGCTGGCCCTGCTGAGGAGGTGACAGTGTGGTGCAGTGACACAGAGTTGGAGCCTGCAGAGAGACAGCTACAGCAGGCAGTGCTAGAGTGAAGGGAAGCCAGCAATGATTAGAGACTCCAAGTTCTAAGGGGGAGTGGGCAGACCTGCTCCATCAGTTCAGGGTCCGGGATGGCAGGAGGAGCAGAGAAAAATGCGTGTGAGATGAGACATGGCTACTGGGAGAACCGGAGGCAGGTGGGCTCGCTTAGGGTTGAGGGATTTGAGGACACAGACAGAAAGCAGAAAGCCCCTCGGGGAGTAGATGGAGGAACGGGTGGGTATAAAAGCATGACATATAGGAAGACACCCACAGAGAGCTGGGTGGTGACTCCATCTAATGCAAGACTCTTCAGATTTTCTCTGCAAAGAGCAGTCCGCATATCGCCACTGTCCAGGAGCACCCACAGGGCTAGAATTTGAGCACTTCTGCAAGCCCTGACAAACGTCTCTAGAAGCCAAGCCCAGATGTCAATTTCATAGTCTGAGGGGGCTAGAGTTAGGATCAGGGGCTCCAACATTCTTCCCTGAGTTAAATCTGAAAAAGAAGATGGGCTGGGTCCTCCCTAAAGAGGCCTTGGGGGGATATTAGAAACTAGGGGAAGCTGGGATTTAGAGGGTACACCTCGGCAGCTGACCACCTAGTCATCTTCCATAAAGGAAAGATCAGAGAGCTGCTCCTTAGGTCCCGATCTTGCCCAAGCTGGGAGTAGCTGCTGGTAGCAGGAGGTCCCTAGGGACAGAGTGGTCTCCTCAGCTCTTGTCTTAGAGATGCAAAACCACAGAGCTTCGGGGCTCCCTCTGTTGTGTGATTTCGGGGCTCCCTCTGTTGTGTGACTTCTGGGAAGGCTCATGGAAACCACCATTTGGCCAGTAAAGAAGCCAGCACCAACTCCCCAACCAATTGCATCTAAGTCACTAAAGTCGGTGAACCAACTAGTTTATTGGGGGATACTTCCAGGCGCAGGGACGACTCTGGGTCAGCTGCATTACCATAAAGCCCATGCCAGCATTTGTTACAGCCTGCGAAACCACATCCTTGGCGTCACCTGTGCAACTGGAGGGACAGTATCCTTTTGCCCAGCAATTGTTTACGGCTTGAGGAGAAGCCTCAGGAGTCCCATCATTTTCTTGGGAATTTCAAGAGCCTCCCCCTCCTCCCACAAGGGACTGTCTCCATCTGGAAGAAGCAGCTGTGCAACACCCTCTCTCTGTGGGGCCGCCGTGAGTACTTTGCATCTAAAGGTCCGTAATTCTTGATGGTCTTTGGTAACCAGGCGAAGAGGAAACGGCATATGGAGGGTTATGGCCATTGCCCAAGATCACAGTCACGTAGGTCTAGAATTCAAACGGGGCTCTGAGAGCCAGGTCGTTGTGTCAATCTGCCCCCCACCCTGTCATTTGCACAGAATTGGCACCTCCTGTCACACCACAGGGACATCTTGTTTTATGGCCTTTCACATGGCATTTCCGTAACCACAACAACCACGCTCCTTGGCAGGGACGTAGACTCAGCTCTTGTTGGCTCTCTTGCCAGCCAGCTTGCTCTGCGCGTTCTCTCACTGGGCAGCATGAGCGCCAGGCAGCTGGAACACATTTCCACTCTTGTTCTGGCTTCCTTCCTCCACATGGCACTCGGGCCTTCCAATCCGCTGATTCTTAACACTAGTGTCCCGGCCTCCGTATAGTTGTCTCTGCTTAGTCCTCACTGGAACACCAGCTCAGCCATCACTCTGCCAGCTGACACTTTGGAGACAGGCTGGCCCGACCTGATCTCTCCGTGCTGTCTCCCCTTCCATGAGCACCGTCTCCCTTTGCTAGAATCTCTCCCTAAATATCTACCGATGATGTCACAGTCTTTGAGCCAGATCCTCATCCACATTTAGTCCAGTTTTCCCCAACCCCAGAAAAAAAAATCATCTCTTCTCCAAAACTGCTTCTGCCAGCTGAGATGTTTCTATCCTTAAATGGTCTAGCCCAGGATGTCCAAAATCCTGTCCCCAAGTTAACTGTGATCAGCCATGCTGCATGCTCAGCCTAGGAAAGACCAGGAAGTTCAGCAGATTGGCTGCCGTGATTGACAGGAGAAGCTGGACCTGCTGTTCCATCTGGCACAGCCCTGAATGAGCCCAGGCACTTGGCCCTTGAACAAATGCTACTGTGAGTCGTGACTTAACTGTTCCTTGTCTCCTCTTCCTGAGTAGACTATGGTGTCTTGAGCTTAGCCTCATATTCCAGGTCAAAAATAAATGACTGAATCAATGGTTAGAGAAGGAGAGAAGCAAGCTAGTTAGTGGACATCTGCTTTGGAAAGGGCACCTAGCAGTGGCTGTGAGCTGCGGACTCTATCCAAGCCCAGTTCATATATTGATAACCTAATATCTAATGTAAGCATATTTAAAGATGGAGCCATTGGGGTCTAATTAGGGTTAATAAGATCATAAGGGTTAGGTCCTGGTGATGGAATTAGTGTCCTTATAGAGACACTCCTTTCTCCCTCCATCCACCTCTACACACACACACACACACACACACACACACACACACACACACACACACACACTGAGGTCATGTGAACACACTGTACTATGGTGACTTCTGCAGGCCAAGATGTCAAGACTCCAATCGAAGCTTTACCTTCTTGGCACCTTAACGGTGGACTTCCAAGTCTCTGGAATATTGGAAAATGAACATAAGCTGTTTAAGACATCCGAGTCCCTGGTATATTTGTCAGACAGCCTGAGTCGGATGCATTCTGTCTTAATACCCAATACCTACTGCGGGAATGGTGAAGATACCCTTGGCATATGCCCCCATACCATCCATCCTTTTTTCCTTAGAGTATTCCAATTTCCCTTCGGTTGCAGGTGTGTGTCCTGTGCTTCCTGAGTCCTGTGTGAAGTTCAGGTTGTCATTCCCCCCCCCCCCCGCCATAGTATAAGCCTGAATACATGAACATAAATATCAAATCCCAGCTACAGCCGAGCCCAGCCATCTGGGTTCAAATCTCGGCTCTGAGAGTTAGCCTTTGTAGCCTCGGGCAAGTATCTCAAGCTGTCTGTAGCTTACAAACAGTACCTGTTTCATGGGCTCCTTGAGGGTATTAGCTCACCCCATGTGAAGTCATGCAGAGAGATGCCTACAGCGTGTAAATACTCAATAAACACTGTTACCCAAGTTTGTAGTGCTGGTGGGAGCCAAAAAGGGGGCACCTCATCATTACATCGAGGCAAGTTTGGGCTTCTTCAAAAAGGAGGGGCTAGGCAATAAAGAAAGCTGCCTCATTTCTCCCTCCCTGAGGTTGATCATGATGTGATCCTACCACTCAGGGTTCAAAACCAATAGCCTAGGGACAAATTCTTCAACACGTTTGTGTGACAAGTCAGAAGTTTGGGACAGCTCAGCCCAGAACTTGTGCTAATGTGAGATGAGATCAGCCATTCTATGTTCTGTGTCCCCATTGAACCAGCGAGGAAACTGAGGCTGGAAGGGGATGAGAGATCCCTGAGGTAGCTTGTTCAGGATCACAGAGCTAAAGAGAAGATGGAGGACTTGAACATGCAACCCGAGCCTCTTTCATCAAAACCAAGAGAAGCAGAGGCTTGGAGAGAGGAGTGCATGGCTTGGAGAGGAGGTGAGGGAGGGGCGTCCTTCCTGGGGGAAGAGGTGTAGGAGCAGGTGCCTGCCTGCCTCCAGTGCCTCAGCTGTCAATAAAACCCCCAGCCTGGCTGTGGCAAGCTGCAGATTCATGCAAATTCAGGGCCTATATTTAGCAGTAATTTAGCTGTCATCAGTCAGAGAGAGAGAGAGAGAGAGAAGAAAAAGCCCTCCCCAATGTAATGGTTATTCATATCCACTCCGTACTCTTCGGGTGCCTCAGAAATCTGAGGCAGTCTGACTCAAAGAGACGGTGGCACAAAAGGGGGCCTGACTGGCTTGAAATATTCGACACCCCTCATCCAGGGCAGAGATGATGGAGCAATGGTCTGAGGACAAAGGGAAGGAAGGTACATTGTTTCACGGTGAGTGAGGATAAGGGAGCAGAAATGGAGATGAGTCAGTGGTACCCATGAGTCAGAGGATGTCGGAGCTGGAAAGGTCTCTGAAACCAAGCAGCCCCATCTCCCGGGAAACTGAGGCCAGGGAAGGGAGTCATCCGAACAGCAGTTGCTCTCTTTGGCATTGATTGAATCTCCTTTTTGTGTAAGACTGTGTGCCTAGCCCTGGCAGACAGCTACTGGTTCCTCTCAGTGACAAGAACAAATCAAAATGGATGACGCCCACCTCCCACCCCTGCCCCTGGCCCTGCCAGCTTAACAGGTTGATGACTGGAGACTGAGACACAGGCTACCAGCCAGGTCTGTCTGATGCCAAGGCTACTGCTTGTAACCATTATTAACAGTTTCACATTTGACTCTTGCCAGGGCTGGACTAGACCTTGGCTCAACCAACTTCCTGGTCTTTATTTTCTCCCGGTACTGCGTGGGCACAGGGATGGTGACTGGTGAGAAGAAAGGAGGCAAGAGAGAGGGTGTTTGTGATTGAGGTGACTGGAAGTTTAGAAGAAGCAAGTATAGCTGGTGTCTCCTTTCAGCCAGGTAGCCATTAGGTTCCTTAAGGGGGCCTGTTTGGCGTGTCTGAGAGGCTGGAAGGAGGGGCTGCCTTAGGAACGATGCTTGATGGGGGAGAGGCTTTGCCATTATAAGAGTGCTTGGGCAGGGGTGGGGGTGCCCTCTGGATGCAGAGACCAAAGATGGGGAGATTCACTCTCTTGCTTAAAGGACCCAGGCATCACTGTGCAAGGAGCCCCAGAGGGAGTGCTATTCAGTGAGCACACTTGACCTAGTTTTGCCCGGGTCAGGAAGGAGCTCTCAGCCCACAGCACCTAACTATAGACTTTGGGAGCAGTCAGCCTCCTTCCCCTGAGCCATCATCACCAGGCGATACCCTCCCCGCCCCCCCCTCCAATGCACTAGGAACTAAGGCGGACCTGTGAACCAGGTAACACAGAACAAGCCACCTGACCTCACACCTCAGCTTGCTCATCTATCCAGTGACAATAAGACCATCCCTCCTGCATGGGTGACTCATTACATGGACAGGGTGGGGTTCTGATCCTGCCTCGGGCTGCTCTTGGTCAGTGCTCTGTCTGGGTTGCTCTTGTTACTATTATTCTTGTGGCGGTTGCTGTTGTTAACTACTATTGTTTTATTGTTGACAATTCCAAGAAACTTTGGTCTGCCAAAGGAGAAGGTGTGTAGAACGGAGTGTTTTCCCTCAGTCAATTCAAGGCGAGCAAGTTACCTTCTCGCTCTGCCACAGGCTGTTTAAGCCAGCCATTCAGATAACACACGAACACATATTCCCATATGGTTCCCCACCACACAGGCCATCTCCTCAGAGCTGCCCAGGCATCTGAGAGCCATCTGGTTTCACATAGGATGTTTGGACTCAGACTGATACCCAGCTGCTCCTGTTCCACATGCACCACAGGGCTGCCTCTGCACAGTCGTGTCCCCCCACCCCGACCCCCAGGCTCTAGTCACCTGAGACAGAGACCCAAGGATCCCTCCTCTCCGTCCCAGAAGCTTCACATGCTGAGCAGCTACAGAGTCAGCACTTTGTAACTCCTACAGCCAGGAAAAATTGCGGCAAATAACAGCGCTAATGGAGGGGACGGAAGGAGAGAGATAGATGTCTCCAGGCCACAAGATGAAGGGCCGGCGGCGCTTTAGATCCCAACCAAGTACTTCAGCAGCTGCCGGCTCCTAAATTGAAAAAAACATGAGAGCTTGCCAGATATGATGGCACATATATATAATCCCAGCATGCAAGATGCTGAGGTGCGAGGATTATAGGTTCAAGGCCAGCCTATGGTACAAAGTGAGACCCTGTCTCAAAAAGCCAAAGGAACAAGACGCCACAACAGTGACTTGGGAAGGTTGTGAAAGAACATTCTGTCTGGCCCACTGCTTCTCAAGGGGCTGCTTTAACTGCTCTTTCCCATAGCCTTTCATGAGAGTACAGGTGTACAGAGCACAAGGTGACCAGCCCCTTCGTGGCTCTCACTGTGGGTACCCTGCACCACCAGCAGCAGACACAGCCACAGCAGCAATAAACATTTGAGGCTGTCAACTCCCAGAGCCCCCCTACATCTGTTGAACATGGAGTCAGCAGCCCTGGAGGAGGGTCCCTACAGTCAGTTTTAATAGGCTCTCCAAGGGATTTTGGCAGCACCCCCCTCAGGCTTGAGGACCATCAGTCTAGTCAACAGTGCTGTGTTTTGCTATTAGAATCATCTGGGGGAGCATTCAGCCCTCCCAACGGCCAGCCCACAGTCCAGACCAATTAAATCACAGTCTCTAAGGGTGGGCGTCAGACATCAGTGTTTTCATGTCTCCCCACCCCAGGTGATTCTTGATATCCATGGAGGGTTGCAAGTCATTGATCTAAATACTTAATAGACTAGCGCTCAGACCTTCCGCTTTCCAGTTCAATTGCACTTAATACAAACCACGAAGCAGTTTTGACTTCACTTGGGAAGAGGAATCTCCAGTTTATGCTGCACCTACTAGAGTCTAATACTTAGGGATAGACACAGGGATGAGATTGCCAGGGATCTGCTCAAAGTCAGAAACAAAGCTGCCTTCAAGGCAAACTACACAAGCCCTAAGCAGTCTCAGGCTAGATCCTAGGTCTAGAGCTAGCCTGTGACATCACAGGCTATATAACATGTGAACGCCATTTCCATCTCAACTAAAACACATCACATCAGCTCATGGGAATGACACCACCGGGTGACTCAGAATTCATTCAGGCCAAGGCCACACATCAGTCACACACTAAGAGTAGCTTGTCTACACTACCATCCCAGGACAGAAAGGTGATAACAGACCACAAAGGCAAGGTACATTAAACAACATAACTTAGAAGTCTTTGCCAGCAAAGGTGAAACTTCCAACATGGTTCTTCATCCAGTAAGGAATATGTGCACATGTCAATACACACATTCACGTGTGCACATGTATGCATAAGGAAGCTAAAGGATGCCAGGCATCTTGTGCTATTGTTTTCTGTCTCATCCTCTTTAGATAGGGTCTCTCACTGAACCTGGAGCTAGGCTAGCTATCAGCAAGCCCCAGGCTAGCAAGGCCCTAGCTGGAGCTAGGGTTACAGGCATACAGATGGCCATGCCCAGCTTTTTCCATCAGTTCTGGGGGATTTGAAATCGGGTCTTCACTCTCATGCTAAAAGTTCTCTTACCCACTAAACCATCTCTCCAGCCCACCATCCAGTATTTGAATCCCTCTCAGTCAGATTTCAAAGCCTATGCACTTAATTCTACCCTTGAAAAAATAATCACTAGGAAATACCAGAGGCAAAAACTTCATCATTAAAATATTTATCTGTGTCCCCCCCGACTCTGTTCCCCTTCCCTTAATGGCGAGGCAGAAATAGTCGGGGGATGGTGGAGACCTCAGGCTGCGCCTGGTTGAGACAAGAAAACAGACTTCTCGGGAGGCAGGCTTCATTAAGCAGCTTGTTTAACTGGGGGGATACAGAGGTTATCCAAACCTTTGGGGAGCTGGTAGAGGCTTTTGGGGTGAGTGTACATTATTGGCCAGGGCCAAAGTGCTTGAAATGCTTTATTTGCATGATTAGGAATTACAGGCGCTTGCTGGACAGGACCTTATAAGGAGAAGGGAGGTTTAACCTGTAGCCTGGCCATCAGACTACGTGACCACCTCAAGGGTATCAGAGGTAAAGGCTACATGTGCCAGGATATGCAGGCCCAGAACAGGGAAGAGGTGGTCCTACTCCTGTTGGTCTCAAGATGAGATTTCAAGGGTTTGGACATGCCTCAACCTCACTCTTGCTCCCGGCCAGCTCCCTAGATCACACAGCTTACTGGCCCCACATCTATCCAAAAGCCACCTACAACAGCAAAAGAGTTGAGAGATCTAAATGAGAGGATCAGTAACACTGATACTGACATCACCTTTCCTTCCTGTTCACACCACCCTGAGGCAGGCACTACACTAAGAACTTTTTGTTGTTGTTGTTTGTTTTTTGAGACAGGGTCTCTCTGTGTAGCCTTGGCCATCCTAGACTCACTTTGTAGACCAGGCTGGGCTCAAACTCACAGCGATCCGCCTGCCTCTGCCTCCCGAGTGCTGGGATAAAAGTCGTGTGCCACCATGCCCCGCAAGAACTTTATTTGAAATGATCGTGCCATTTTGAAAACAACCACCTCTTAGTTTATCTATGAGATTCACATCCAGAAATCCAATCAAGCACGATCAAGAACATTCCATAATTTTTTTTTTTATCTGAAAACGCATGTAGCACAAGGAAGAACAGTCCTGTGTTGTTTAATCCACTGGGACTTGGGGCTTTGCAGCCACAGTGTAACAGCTTCACTGGGCAGATTCATTAACAACACTTGGACTCTCTTATCTCCCGTTAAGACATCCCTGCAGTCTGTGCAGCATTTCCATTGTTTCGGTATTCTGAGTGATCTGAAGGCCACGTGAAGGGCAAAAGGATTAGGCATAGGTTATATGCAAATGCCACGCCACTAAAGGAGACTGAGACTCTGTGGGTTTGTTTCACTCAGCGGTCCTTATTACCAACCCCTCCTGGAATCTGAGCCACCACTGTGTATGTTGTAGGAATAATGATAGTGACACTGAGTCCCACAGTTTCATCTGATCCCACTTCTCTGGAATAGCAGGCAAAATTGTACCAGGTTCCCTTTGTCAGGGAGTGTGGCTGCACAACGCTGTCAAATACTTTATAAAGAGGAGTTGCTTTGACCCTTCCAGACCCTCAGAGGCTGCAACAATCGGAGTCATGCCCCCACGACCCCTTCCCTACCCATAGTCACCGTATGATACACGTATGGCATTAGGAACAAATCAACCTGTGCTTTCGAAGCCGCTGAGGCATGGGCAGTGGGACCCCAGAATAACTGCTTCCCCTGGCTGACACTTTGCATAATATTACCTCATTAGCCTTATGAGATACAGCCATATGAGTGATTTCTACCCATCCACAGATGGATGAACTGAGGCTGAGGGGGATTCGAATACTAACTTGCCCAGCTCACTGAACTCTGAGGTTCTGAATGAAGCCAGCTAGCTGAAGGCTGCTCATGTATAGAGTCAAGAAAGGACATGGCCACTCCAAAGGCCTATTCAAAGGAAGTCATTGAGAGCAATAACTCTAAGGATAATGTGGAAACAGGAAGAACACATATGATGACGTAGTAGGTAAAGGGAACCCATGACCAGGCCACGGGAGCATCACATTTACAATCAGGTTTCTGTGGCTCTGCTGTGGCTTGGCTGCGGTTCTCCCCCCATCTAAACCTCATGTTGAAGCTTAGTCCCCAGTGTAGCAATGTAGACAGCTGGTGGGGAAGCGATGACTAGGTCATGAGGGAGGGTTAACGATGCTCACATGGGGTGACACTGGCCTCTGGGAGACTATATTGTTAAAGAAAGAGTTTCTTAGGAGGTAGCTCAGTTGTTGGTGAAGTGTGTTCGTGAGGACCTAGATTCAATCCCCCAAACCCACATTTTTAATAGAGACCACTTGTGGGATAGAAAGATGGATGAGTCAGTGGGGAAAGGCACTTGCCACAAGCCTGACAAACTGAATTAGGGTCCTTCCATGGTAGAAGGAGAGAGCTGACTCTCTAATGTTTTCCTCAGAGCTCTACACACATGCACTTACCCTTAGACACACACACACACACACACACACACACATACACACACACACACACACACACACACACACACACAAATAAACGTGACCTTTTTCAGTGGAACTGTGTGGTACTTGTAATCGCTATGCTAGGGAAGTGGAGACAGGTGGATCCCTGGGGATCTAGCCCACATGGCAAGTTTGAGGCTTGTGACACTGTCTTAAAAGAAAAACAGAGAGGCAGACAGGACCTAAGATTCTCCTCTGGCCCTAGCATTCTCATCTTTTCCACACAGCCACATGTGTTCTGCTTTCCCACCACACCACGATGTTACCGTAAGTCTCTCACCAGAAGCCCACGGAGCCACGGTGGGCCCGTGCTCTTGGACTGGCCAGCCTCAAAGTAAATGTGCCAAAAATAAATATACCTTCGCTATGAACGACTCTGTCTCAGACATTATTATAGCAGCAGAAGACAGGCTGGCCGTGCTGCGCGGAGGTCCCACAAAATCACCCCATCTCTTTCCTCCAGAACCTTGTCTTGGTCCCACAATGCGTGTTTGGACGTCTGTTTACTTTTTTGATGCTGTCAGGAGCGTCTAGCCTCCGGAGAGACAGAAACCCTAACTAGTAGATATGCCGTTGCTTCCCCAGTGCCTATGAGAGCATCTGGTGCAGAGTCTGTGGCCAGGAAGTGCTTGTTCGCTGAATAAGAAACCCCACCTGACAATATAAGGACAGGAGGAGCATAGAAGCTTTTCCTTCTTTTTCCTCTAGCCACTTGGACCACGGGTCCATCTCACAGGACAAGACAAGAAACTATTATTGCTGTTGTTCTGTGGTGATTGTTTTGTGGTTTTGATGCGTGTGTGTGTGTGTGTGTGTGTGTGTGTGTGTGTGTGTTGCCTGCATGTATATCTGTGCATCACTTGTGGTCCTGGAGCCTGAGGAGGCCAGAAGTGGGTGTCACATCATCTGGAACTGGAGTTGCATATGGCTGTAAGCTGCTATATGGGTACAGGGAACTGAACTCAGGTCCTTTGGAAGAGCATCCATCCAGTGTGCTTTTAACCATGGAGTCATCTCTCCAGCCCTATTCCTATTGTTGTTACTGTATCATGATACAACTCAAGAGCAATCGCTCTAGACACCTTCGTGCACTGGCAGTATAGACTCGTCCGCACGCACAATGCTACAGGGTAGAATTCTAGAGCTCCATCTCATGTGACTGGTCTTTATATCTGTTGAATGACACCTCCTATGCTCCACCTTCATCCGGCCCCTGGCACCTACCATTTTGCCTTCTGCTTCTGCATGACAGGCACCTATATAGTACTTGTCCTTCCGTGGCTGGCTTATTTCACTTACCGCAATGTCCTCAAAATTGTACAGTGTTGTGCCATGTGGCAAGATCTAAGAAGGGACTCTGTCAGAAGTGTGCTGCGGATTCCACAGAGATGTTGCCTTCCAGACAAGGTCAGGAGACACTCAACTGAAAATGGACGAGACTCAAGGGACCAGGCCAGCAATGAGCCCTAATGTCCCTTTGCTATAAGGAAACCTCTTGGATCCGGGCTGCAGTGTCCTTGCTTTGCACAGTTATAGTTCAACTCCAATGAGGGAGCACATGTACACATGTGAGGGGAACGTGAAGGAACCCAGGAGTTGGGGGCAAGGCGGGGCTTTGGCTGTTGCCTCACTGGGAATATTGATCGATACTAGCATCAAAGGAGGCTATCCGAGGACTTTAGAGAAATGGGCACCCATGGAACAGAAGCTGCCTCATCACTGCCTTATCCCCGGGGTCTAGAGCAATGTGCACTAGACACTCTGCAGGAATCAATCAGGGGACAAGCCCTGCTCTTAGTAGTCAGTTATGGCAGGAACAGAAATCAGGAAGCTTGTTAGGGTTGTTATGGCCAGAATCCTCTGTCTTGGTTACAACTAAGCAAACAAACCGAAAGCACAAAAACAAAATAAAGCACGGCCGGGCACAGAGAGGCCTGTAATGAAGTGTCTTGACATTGATTGGGATTTAGCTATGGGATTCGGCACTTGGAACCTCGTTCAGCCTGCTTCTTAATTCACCCTGCTCTCATCTGTGCTTAGAACCGATATATTTCCCAGCAGCGGCTCTTCCGCATTCCTTTGTCCCATGCATCACTTACTCCAGGCAGACTCTGGGATTAGCTCTGGCGATCCATTCTGTTCAGATGAGCGAGCTCTTCATTTGGCCTGACGAACGTGAGAACACAAGCAGATCATTCATTCCGAGTCCCTCATTCTCTGCAGACCGCGATGCAGATGCGGTAGTGGGGACCCCCAGGCTCTCCCCGCTGCTGGTCCTGATGCCGAGGAACACCAGTGAGGCTGGGGCCTCCACAAACTGGCCCACCCCAAGGGCTGCCCATTTCTGCTCTGTAGGTTTCCAAAGCACAGTAATTCACAGGGGTCCTTTGGGGGTCCTAACAACTCAAGGCAAAAACTAGCGGCGATTATTGGTTGGTCACCGAGTCTGTGCTTTCTTTGTGAGGCTGGTGCATAGATGGGACAGAAGAGGTAGGAAGCAAGGTCTCAGGGCCATCTGAGCTATTCCTTCTGAAGGAAAAAAACATCCTTTCCCAGGTTTTGTTTTTGGTTTTGTTTTGTTTTTTGTCCCTGAGAGTTTATTAGAGTGACTTCCTAGAAGCACACCTACATTGAACACTTCAAGGAAGGCCTCTTGACTTTCCTGGCTGAGTCATCCACCTGACACCCAGGCTGGCTCCAATACTGCCTTTAACCCACCTTTTGACCCCACTACACTGAGATCCTCCTATGGTAGAAATGTATTCTTTGGTTCCCAATTTATAGACAGGATCGATTCCACAGCGCACACCAGTGACTGCCAGGGTTGAACCACACAGCCCAGCAGTAGCAAAGCCAGGTATGTCAGTCAGCTTAGAATTACAACTCCCAGATGCCAAGGTTACATGCCCTGGATCTGTGCTCATGTGACTGGCCTCTGTGTTCCAGGTGACTCCTCATTCTAGGAATAAGGCAGAAGGACTAGGCCCAGCCTGTGATGTGCCTGTTCTGAGAGACGAGGGACCAAACCAGAGGTGGCCACAAGCCACACATTTCAAGTTTCTACTCAGCCGAGTCCACTCATCTTCCATTTGACAAAGGAAGAAATGTGACTAAGTCTCCAAGTGAATAAAATGAGGTGCCTGACTCCTGGGGGGAAGATTCTAGAAAAGCAAGACCTTCTGAAACTAGAGTTGTCCATCTTTCCCTGGTACCTTATTTCTGCAAGTGCCCTCTCTTTAGGCCTGGCCTTTAGGAGATGAGAAAGAGCAGGAGAAGGAGGCAGATGTGGGGAGGAAGGTTGCTGGAGACGATGATGGGGCCATCTTCCTGAGAAAGCTGTGTTTGATTTGCATCTTGGTGAAGACTCTGCAGTGTTCATACCAGCACGAGGAAAGTTTGCAGCTTCTGGGACCAATTTCATAAAATGTCAAGCAACCATAAGCTTTCTTTGTCTTCCAGGAACCATGCCCTCAAAATAAAATGCCCACAGCCACCATCGTAGGCAATATGACAAACGTAAACTCAGTCCTTTCTCTAAGTCTGTATTCATGAACGCTGTAACTCGAGCCCATGTTAGAAAACTCTTTTTGAGCTGGTCCCTGCACCTCAAGCCAGTATCCAAACAGAATCTCCAGTCGGAGATGCTGTGTCTCCTTCAGAACGTGAGTCTGGATTCCCCTCCTCCCTCTGCACCCTGCCTGTCTGTGGCCCAGCTAGGAAGGGCAAGAAAAATCAAAGTGGGACTGCCGCCTATCAGAAAAATGCATTCTGAGTAGTGACAGGCAATGTGGCAAAGAATCTGTAGATGTCACTCAAAACTCCAGACTTCTGAATCCTAGAGAAATCAGAAGATGATACTTGGTCAGCTTGATTTCCCACAAGGCACTAGTGGACAGAGGCAAACTGATGGATATGCCTGGTAGCTGGGCCTTGACCCGCAGGCGACACCCAGGATCTAAATGTGCTCATGCATTTAGCAAGTTTCATTCACTTACGGTGACATTTGACATCTACGTGTCTGTTGTTTTCAACTCCTTATTTGGTCTGCTGTTTTCTAGAGACTAGGTCTATTCTTTACACAACTTCCCTCAAGAATAAGGGGGAAGAATGGCCCCCCTTTGTTTTCAAACTTCCTACCTGGCAAATTTGGAGCCATGACTGGTACCCCTAAAATGCAATGCTTGGTCTTGTGTGGGTGTTTGGCACCATTCACTTCTGGAACACTTTCTAATGACTTGTCTTCTTTAGCATTCATTGATCAGGGAGCAAATATGATATTTTGGTTTAGCTGACCCGGACTCAAAATTTTGGCCCCTAAGTCACGTCTGTTCTCTGAACCTCAGCTTCCTCGTTTGTGAAATGAGTTTCGTCACTCTGTTTTCTTTGTGGCTGCTGTGTAGATGAAATAATGACGTTGCGTGTACACAAAGAGACCGCACATTGTAAAATATTCAATAAATGCCAGTTCCCTTTAAAAATCCCATCCACTTAGAGTCTAACAAAATGCAAAAACTCGATATGTGCAATAATTATATAGCCAGGGGGCTGGCGCACGGACATGACAGGGAGAGGAGATGACTACTCTTTCAAAGGGGTAACGTGAAGCAAGCCAGGAGCTCCCTCTGCAATTAACAAAATATGTGCCATTGCACACACATGCCCTGCCCTGTAACTTGGCTTTCCAGTTTGCTTGGGGCTGGGAAGGTGTTTTCTTATTTGTTTCTTTGCACTTCTGTTTCTTACCATTGCATCTTGCTTTAGGAGACTCATGAGTCCGACAGATCATCTCAGGGCACCACTCAAGAAGGCTTGGGTATTGTAGTCAGCATTCCTGCTTGCAAAGACTGAAAGCCATTCGGACCCTTATTGGTTGGGCAATTGAAAGATCAGGCAAGGCTTAAGGAGCATATACAGCTAAGACCCACGGGGACACACGTGGGCAAGCTAGAGGGCCAGGCTGAGTTTCCCTGTAGGCAGTTCCCAGGCTCTCACAACTCTTCTCTGATCATTTTGCTTAGAGTTTTCCTACTAAGACAGGGAGCCAGACCCTACCAGTGTCTTTTTAACTCAGAGGCAACCACGCTTTGCACAGCCCAAGGCTGAGCAGCTGCCTTGGAATCAGACGTCCTTGCCCCTTGCTGAGAAGGCAACAGGTGCAAGACCTTGCTTAGATACTACGCTTTTTTTTCCTGCAAGTTTTTCTTGTCTTCTGCTATCGTTCAACATAGATACCCTGGAGGAGGGGCAGTTTCCAAAAGATGGTGTGTCGCTTGTTTTTGCAGCTGTAGACAATGTCTGACAGGAGGCAATTTAAGAGGGGATGGATTTATCTTGTCCATGGTTGGAGGTTGGAGGTGTGCTTGCTCTCATCTCAGCAGGCCAGAAAGCGAATCCAGGAGAGAATGTGGAGGCCAGACTGCAAACCTCAACGTCTGCCCCCGACACCCATTTTTTTTCCAGCTAGGTCCTATCTCATTGGGCTCCTCAACTTTTTAAAATAGTGTCACCATTACCTTGTGGGAGACATTTTACATCTACACTTATGGAAACTTGAAGTTTTTCAGGACTGAAAAATAGACATATTAACAGGTAGATAAAGCCAATTGAATAATGCACAAATGATAACAATGACAAGGTCAAGTCTAGATTATTAAAAAAAAAGCATTGAACAATAATGATCGTCATCCAAGAAGAAGATGAATATTACAGTCTTAAATTCCATTAATTACTTGGCTAGATACCTTATACATTTTGTTTATTTTTTCTGTTAAAAAGGCAAAATTTTTAAGGTTACACATACTTTCCATACTATTTAAAAACAGTGAATAAATTTAGGTGGAAAGCCAATCAGTCCAAAAGAAGACAAGAAAATATAAGGAGATGGGCACAGTATTGTACACCTTCAGTCTCAGCACCAAAGAGGCAGAGATAGTTGAATTTCTGTGAGGTTAGGGTCAGCCTGTACTGCACAAGCTTACAGCTAGCAAAGGCTGCATAGTGTGGCCCTGCCACAAATAAACCAGTAGAAGGCAAAGTAAAAGACAACCCTAAGGAAAAAAAATCACAAAATAAAATAACAGAATAACTCCGATCTTAACAATTATCCCCATAAATATAAAATGGACGAATTATCTGCTCAAAATAACAGAGCTGCCTGAATACAAACTGTTCCCTTCTAAAATTTTCTTTTTGTGGTGTGTGTGCGGGGGGGGGGGGTGTGATTGTGTGGGCCTAATTGCATATGTGTAATTGTATGTGTGCACATGCATGCACACGCATACACTCATGGAGGCAGAGCAGAGGAAAACTTGCAGAAGTCAGTTTTCTTACACCATGTGTGTTCCAAGGATCTTGTTCCAAGACTTGGCAACAAGTGCCATTACTACCTGAGCCAATTTGCTGACCCAAAATAGTTTATGTCTATATCATGTATAAAACAGAAAGTAATCAGAAGCCAATGAGATTAAAACATGCAGAAGGACTAAAGATATTCCAGTTAGACACTTAACTAAGGAAGAGGCTGATATGGCTCCATCGGTCTCACCTTATTAAATAGACTTTGAAACAGAAAGCAGTACTAGTGATTAAAAGGGTCCCCACATATTGATAAAAGTTTCATTTGCTAAGAAGATTTAACACACCTGAATTTGCATGCATATACAATGTTTCTTCAGAATAAATAAAACACAACGGACAGAGCTGTAAGAAAAATGTGATAAGCCTGACTTTACAATATGGTTTTAAAACTTGCTTATAGCATAGCAATAAATATGCTAAGCAAAAGAAAAATCAATTGGAAGGTAAATGATATGAAAGTGTGTGTGTGTGTGTGTGTGTGTGTGTGTGTGTGTGTGTGTTTCCAGAGTTGAATCCATAGCCTTGTACATTGAATGTAAAATTTAAAAGCTTGATCTAAGTGAACTCCATGGCAACAGCTAATAACAATTTTTCTCATGTTACTAAGGAATGGCAAATGAAGTCTAAACAGATTTTAAATAATTTGTACTACATGGACTGTATCTAACGACCATAATATAATTAAGCTAAAACATTAACAAATCAATAACTAGAAAAACACTCACTTGAGAATCAAAAAAATCAGACCTCTAAATAGCTCAAATGCCCCAAAAAAGAGAATGTAAACTTGTAGGTGTATAAAACTAAGCCATATTGAAAACTTTACAAGACTATAATGTGGGTGCAACTAAATAATACTCATTGGAAAACGTGTAGACTGAAATGGTTATATTAATAAAGAAGAATATAAGTTAATAAAATAAATTTATTCCAACATAAGTAATAAACCTATATTATTTTCCTTCTGTTGCTGTGACAAAACAACATGAGCAAGTCAACTCATAAAAGAAAGCATTTTTCAGAAAGTTAGAGACCATGAGGGTGGGCCAAAGACATGGCATCAGCAACAGATGAGAAATCACATCTTGATCCACAAGTAGGAGGCAGAGAAAAAGAGCACACTGAGAATGGGTGGAGTCTTTAGAAACCTCATAGCCCATCCCCAGTGAGTGACACACCTCCTCCAGCAAAGACACACTTTCCAATCCTTCCCAAATAGTTCCACCAACTGGGGATCAAGTATTCAAACATATGAGCCTACAGGGACCTTTCTTGCTCAAAATCGATGAAAGTAAACAGAAGAAAACAAGAATAAGAACAAGTCATTAGCCAGGTGTGGTGGTGCACACCTGTAATCCCAGCACTTGGGAAGCAGAGGCAGACAGATCTCTGTGAGTTCGAGGCCATCCTGGTCTACAAAGCCAGTCCAGGGTAGCCAGGAAACCTTGTCTCAAAACACAAAACAAGAAAAGGTCATTAAAAGTCTTAGTAAAATACAATAAAAAAATCCAACAAAAGCATAAGTAAATGCTTCAAAAATACTGAACTAAACATCAAATATACAGTAAGATATCCTAAGAGAAATTTAAAAATATTTGATACATAAATGTGACACATGACAGACAGGATTAGAAGCTAGTGAGGAATTTTTATCATCAAGTTATGCTTAAAAAAATATGAAATAAACTTTTAAATTGTCAAAACAAAAAAGAAAGTATAAACAGTTCTATCACAAAGAGCACCAATATCTTAAGAACGTCCCACACCAAAAACATAGGACCCAGAGACAAAAGCATATGAGCTACCTTAAACATTTAACAAAAAAGGCCATTCCAAGAGCACACAGATAATTTCAGCTCATTTTATGGGGGTCAGTACTTAACCCATGAACCTAGTAAGAACAACAAAATAAAGGAAAAATCACAGTTTCTCATTCATAAATACTGATACAAAAATTTAAATGAAATAAGAGCAAATGACTAATGAAACAAATAAATACAATTTACATCACCAGAGATTAAAGAAGAAACAGCATGTGATAGTCTCAGGAGACAAGGAAATATATTAAATATAATTTAGCATTCATTGATCACTTTACTTGAAATAAATTACTATAAGTGAAGAGTAGAAGGAAACCTCTTTAAACTAATCTAGTGGGTACAATAACTTCACATCAGAGAACATGATAATTCGTTTAAAGTTGTTTAAATTCAATTTAAAATAAGAACACTTTAAGTGTGTGTGGTTTTTTTTTAAACTAGTAAAAACTGTATTCTAATCCTAAGCAGTTGAATAACACATGAAAAATTAGAAGCTATAACATTATCTAAGAGTAAACAAAACCATCGTTATTCTCGGAGCACTTGAAGTAGCTGCTTCCGGTCTTGCTGTCTTGGCTCCATAGCCCTCTGTGACGTGAGCAGCCTCCCACTTCCTGTAACTCCCACAGCCCTCAGTTGAGTGCTTCCACCTGTCTTCCCTGCCATTAAAGACTGAAGCCCCCTGACTCCGTGAGCTAAAAATAAACCTGTCCTTCTCTAAGTTGCCTCCCTTAGGCATTCTGTCGCAGCAACGCAGAAGAGAGTAGTACTGTGCAAAGCGACTGGAGAATTATGCGAAAGAGGACACCTAGGCTCTGGGGATGATAGACAGGTAGATGGACGGACGGATAGATAGGTGGGTGGATAGATACATACATACATCGATGGTAGACACACGGATAGATAGCACCCATCTCACATCCAAACACCACAATCAGACACAAAGAGAATTTAAAATAAAACTATGCAGGATATGGGGGAAATTACTAAATGCAAGGAAGCTACAAATAAATAAAAAAACATACCTTTCACATATAGAAGAAGAAAAAATAACAACGCGCTGAGTGACGCAATCTTTATGACAATTCAATGGGGGTTTCTGATGGAATTTGACAAATGAGCTATAAAATTTACAGGAAAAAAAAAGAAAACAAAAAACAAAGGACATTCACCCAAAAAAGGTTAGTACAGGGGATCTGTTGCATCAGGTTTTAAAATGTATTACACAGTTCTAGCAATTATGACAGTGTTGTTACACTGAAGGCAAAAATCTATGAAAAGATCCACTGGGACAGATTAGAGTGTCCAGAAACAGACCCATAAATATTTGGAAACTTAATATATAAATAAATAGGAAAAGAATAAGGCTTTTCTTAAGTGTTCCTCAGAGGACTCGGAGTGCTAGAAGAGGAGAGCAAATTGTAATACTGCCTCAAATCATAAGCAAAAAATCAATTCTAAATATATGAAATACTTCGTGTAAAAAATAATATAACTTATAGGAAAAAAATAGAAAAGACTATCTTTAAGATTTCCGAGTAGAAAAGAATTTCTGAAATAAGACTTCAAGAGTACATCACAAAGGAAAATATAAATTTGATTTCATTGAAATTAAGACTTTTATTCATTTTGAGAGCCCAGAGAGAAAGGAATAGCAGCCATAAATAAGGATGTCTCAGAGGGCTCTTATTTGACAAATACACAGTGCTACTACAAATCAATAAGAGAAAAAAAATCAGAAAAATCTAATAAAAAAAGCAGACAGCAGGTGTGAAAAACCAGTTACCTGACAGATGTGAAAATAAAAATGACCCATGTGAAAAAAAAAAAAAACTGCCCTGTTTCAAAAAAATTTAAGCTAACTAAAGCTTAATTAATGGGATACATCATGAAGTTATTTACTTAAGATTTCTCTGATTTTGTTTTAATGTGGGTCCTTCATAGCTCTTAGCTTCCCTCTTGGAACTACTTTGTTGTTTGTTTGTTTGCTCCATATCCCATATATTTTAGTGTGTGACACACAGAGCAGCTGAAAACAAAAAGAGAACCCAGAAATAAACACAGCCAGCCACTGACTTCCAGCACAGGTGCCCAAAGTACCTCTTGGAGAAAACAACGTCTCTTAAACATGTCATGCTGGGGATGCTGGGGACGCTGGGGACGCTGGATATACACATGCAAGACTCAGAAATTAGTTCTCTGCCTCTTGTCTGCATTAAAAACAAACTCAAAATGGATCAAAGGCCTTAAACATAAGACCCAAAGCTTTGAAACTGCTAGAGGGAAACAAGGACACACTTCAACACATGAGCAGAGACAAGGACTTCCTGAGTAGGCTCTCAGTGACCCAGGAAGTGATAACCAGGATTGATGATTGGGATTGCATCAAATTCAAACACTTCTGCACAGCAGAGACAGGCCATCAGAGTGAAGAGACAGCCTGGAGACCAGGAGAAAGCCTTTCTCAGCTATTTACTTGTCAGGAGATTACTATTCAGAATACTTAAATAACTCAAAAAAATTAAACAAACATCAGTAATTCAACTAATAAATGGGCAAATGGAGTGAAGATTTGTCAAAAGAAGAAATACAAATGGCTACTAAACATATGAAAAATGTCTAATATCACTTGATACCCTATAAGCATATACAGGGGGAGGAGGTCCCCCTAAGTCACAGTCATAGGGGAGGGGAGTAAGGGGAACATGGGAGGGAGGGAGGAATGGGAGGACACAAGGGATGGGATAACAATTGAGATGTAATAGGAATAAATTAATAAAATATATTTTTTTAAAAAGAAAGAAAGAAAAATGCCTAATATCTTTAGCAATCAGGGAAATATAAATCAAACTACACTGAGATTCCTTCTCGCCTGAGTTGGAATAGATACCACCAAGGGGGGAAAATGCTAGAGAAGATGAAGGGAGAAAGAAATCCTTATATATCCCCGGTGGGAATGTAATTCAGTGAATCTGCCATGGAGATCAGTATGAAGGTGCTTCAGAAAGCTGAAAACAGAATTGTATGATCCAACTGTACCACTCCTGGGGAAGGATACACAAACGAATCTAAGTTGCCATATCCCAGTGACACCTGATGGTCCAAGTTTATTGAAGAACTGTTTGCCACTGTCAAGTTACAGAACCCACTTAGATGTCCATCAATGCTGAATAGCTACAGAAAATGGGGTGGGGACGGGTGTGTGAGCATATAAACCCATGCTTTCACACAGTATATAAAAATACTATCCAACCAGCAAGAAGAATAAAATCGGCCCGAGAATGTATCTCAGCCAAGGAACACTTGCCCAGCAGAAGCAAGGCTGTGAGTCTGATGCACAACACTAAAGTAGAAAAAAGACAAAGAATGAAGCTGTGTTGTTTTCAGGAAGATAGACAAAAATGGAGATCATCTTGCTAAGCAAAATAAGCCAGACTCGGAAAGCAAGTATTACATATTTTCTCTTGTGTGAGGAATCTAAAAAAATAAAGCAAATCTGTGAAAGCAGACTATTAGGGATGAAAAAGTGGACCAGTGGGAGGCAGAGAGTGCTAAGGATGGTATGGTACATATACACAAAATGCCGTGATGAAACTCATTAGTCTGTGCAATTATAAGTTTAAAAACCAACAGTGAGATATGTTACCCTGTAAGAGTGTCAGCATTGAAGTTAATTCCCTTAAAAGGCAATCCTATTGAAATAAAAATTAATAGCAATGTATTATGAGTTTTTAAGATATATAAAAAGGAAATGTGGTGCAATAATGGTGCAAAGGACGGGAGAGTAGAAAGGAAAGCACCGTTTGTATTATTTGCCGGGGGTTTATATTACTTTTTTTTTTTTTTTTTTTTTTTTTTTTTTTGCATCAATTGATGTGGCTGCCTTGGCAATGTGTCACAGACTGGATATTTGAATAGAAATACACTGTCCCTTAGAGGATAGAGTGCCCTAAGTCTGGCTTTGAAGTCACCATCCTCCTGCCTCTGGCTGCCAGGCGCTGGAATGATGGAGGGAGGCATCACAGCATCCAGCTCACCTTTGGGTTATTTCTGATGACTGGGAGGGGAGGAAGAACCTGAGCCACACTCCTCTGCATTTCACCTAGCGCTCCTTGACGTATGAAAATATTTGCAACTCTTCACCTTCGTCTCCATATTGTGCTTCCCTTGCTGTTAGGTGGCCCTTACCTCTGGTTGGAATATCCTTTCTTGAGGGAGGTTCATGAGACACCACATAAGTGAGACGAGGAGACTTGGGGGACCCTCCCTGAGGTTCTAGAAACAGTAGACAGTTGAAGGAAGAGAGGAAACCGTCTCCACAGTGCAGCTGCCTGCAAATGATGCAAAGGACTCCAGTAATGAAGCTTTCCCCAGGTGTCACCCAAGTTGGGTTTGGCTTTTCATGATGAAGCTCCCTGGTCACCTGTGTTCTGTAGGCTACACCAATAAATATTGGTCTACCTACCCGGGTTTAGATGGAGTCATTTCTTGGTCTGTCATTGCTGTCTCTATTTGGGGTGAGCAGAAATAGTCTCCCAAGGAAAAGCAATGCAATCCATAGTTTATACCTACATCTAATTTCTTGTCCTTGTAAAGACATTGATCATATGAACTCAAAAGCCCACTGTACTCAGTGTGATCTTGCCCTCACTTATAATCGCATCTGCAATATCCTGATTTCCCCAAGATCACGTGCTGAGCTACAAGGTTTTATGACTTCAATTAGTATATGTAACAGGTTGCAGAAGGTTGCATAAGTCAGCATATGATCATCCTTCCATCCTCTGGAGACCCAAATCCATGTCCTATGTCACAAGCAAAATGCATTGCACCCAATCCCAACATCCCCCAAAGCCTTGAGCCATTCCAGCATCAACTCTGAATCTAAAATATCACCTAAATATCATCTGCGTCAGACACGGGAGTGATGAGTGAGTGGTTTTCCTGGGGATCATTTCCCTTCCATCTGTGAACCTGTTATCTGTTCCTAAAATTCATCACTGACAAAGTCACAGCCGAGACATCCATCCCACAGCACACGGGAGCAGGTGGGAGGGGTCCCAGCTCCCAAGCAAGTCCAAATGCTAAATGGTACAGGGAAAATCCCATCAAGTTGTATGGCTTCATCCCAGTCCTTTTGGGCTTTCTGGTCTACCTTTTAGGACCATGGGAATAGGAATGACAATCCTGTCCTCTTGATCCTGAGAAGGAGCTTTATGACAGTGACAGACCCCCTGGCCTCTCATACTGGTGGCTTTTCGCACACCATCCCTCTTTCGTCATCTCAGCTAGTTTCTGTTCCTTTCCGCTCAAACCAGAAGTGTTTCTTCTGGTATAAAACTTTTTTTTTTTTAATTTATTCTGGTATAAAACTTTTAAAGACCTTATTGGCCTCCTGTGAAATTTATGGTGGGGCCATGCCGTCGTAAGAGGTTTTCACATATCCTTCCTGAATAATTGTTTCTTATTCTAGGTTCCTGTACTATGAAGATAGTTGGTTGCTTCTCCTTGTTGTATGCTGTTCTGGAAGGTTCTCTTGCAAGCAGAACAGCCAACACCATCTTAATCCTTGCGGGGTTCCGCTGGGTAAGGTTGAAATCTGACTTCTCCGGATAGCCATTTTTGTGCTTGGTCTAGGAAGGTGGACTCCATTTTCTCAGTGGGGTTCTCACTCCACCTGATCTAGTAACCCCAGATCTTGTTTGGTTTGTTTTTTTTACATTCTTTTCAAAATGTTTATGTAAGTAATTTATCCAGATTACTTCTCAATTGTTATCTCCTCACTTGTATCTTCCTGTTCCCCCTCCCTCCCTCTTTCATTCTATTCCCCTCCCCCAGGTCTGTGACAGAAGGGGACCTCGTCCCCTACTATAAGATCACATCCTATCAGATCTCTTCCTGGTAGCCTGCTTACTATTCTTCTCTGAGTGTCACCAGATCTCTCCACCAAGGGGAAGTGGTAAAATAGGGTAACCCCAGATCTTGTAAGGAGCATCACATAGCCCTCAAGGAAAGTCACAGGCCCCACTCTTTCCTGATAATGAACTTGTGCAGCCAATACAGGGAATTTCTAGAAGTACCTGGTCCTATGAGGAGGAGATCCTAGCCTCCAGGAAATGAACCTTAATCATTTAGAAGTCATTCCCTCAACCATAGGATAATTAAGTACTGCTTTCTTCTTGTTGTGATAGTCCCCTCCCCTGTGGTACTGCATGCAAATGAGGTACTGTACCACCATATGTAAATTAAGTATCCTGGCACCCTTAGCCCTAGCAAATCAGAGACGTTCACCCTCAAACCCCTCCCCACTGCCCGTGGTTTATAAATAAAGGCTGGATGGCATTCCTGGGCACTCACTCTCTTGCTTGCCATTCCTCCACCATGACTGTCTGAGATTCCATTTATTCTGGGAGGAACCACTGCTGGACACCCAGTGGTCAGACAGCAATGGCAGAACAGCCCTTACAGGCACTGGGGCCTGCTTCGCCACTGCTACTAACTTGATGTTGACCCTTGGTGAAGCACCACCTGGCCTGTGTCTTGTTGTACCTACCTGCCGTGGGTTTCAGACACCTGCCTGTTTCCTCTGCTCAAACAAGGAGTTGTAACACTTTGGTATCATCATGAGCCTGTGGGAGTCCCAAGTATCCACTGCCTTCTGAGACCTACAGTCTCATTCTGAAAGATCTAAACCATAATACCCCATGGAGAACTCATTTTCCACACCCCACTCCCACCTGCCACCCGTGGAAAGACAGAGAACCTGGCCTAGTGCCCAGGTCATGAGCCTCACCCTGAGTATTCTGAGCTTCCTCTGAGCAAGAAATGGGACCTTGGGACCTTGGGACCTTTGACTTCAAGGTCTGTCCATTCTTGTCCAAAGGCCAGCAGCAGCACCTGGACCAACCCACAGGTGGTGGGACCCAAGCCACCCTGATGGACTCAGAATGACAAATCATAACAGTTGTGATCCCCAAAAAGTGACTCTGAGATCATCCCTTCATAGAAGAAAGAGGTTGGGAAGAAAGTTATTAGGTACCTAGCTAAGATTCTAGCCACTCTCTCTTTCCTGTGGCTCTTCTCAATTGTCTGAAACTCTGCCCCAGTTGCATATGGTCTCAAGACGTACCACAGCATACAGAAGCTCAACTGAAGGTGAAAGTTTTCAGAAGTGGAGCAATTTGGGGATGGGGATGGGAATGAGGACTTATTCTGCTGTAAATGACTCTTGACCCACATTCCTGTAAATGTGTCTAATAAATATATTGTTTCGTCAAGCCAGACTTTGGTCAGTCGTCAGTGTCCTAGGTGGGGTAAACAGACACCTGTTCATGTTTCCCCAGGAAAAGTCACAGGACATATGCCGACCCTCTTTAACAAGCGGTTGCCCAGCTGCAGGCATGGCCAAGTTCACAGAGCACATGACAGTCTACAGAGGCTAACTCCTCCACCGCATCAAGGGCTGCTTTCTCTTTACTACATAGCCCTGCTTTAGCTTTAATTCACCTCTGCTGTTCCAGCAGGGAGTCAGCAAGCCATGCCGCTAGCACTTTGTATAGAAATCCTCTCCACTAAATACTCCCACAGACACCTTCTTTCCAGCTCACAGAAAACAGTGCAGCACTTCCTTCTGGCTTTCTGTCCCTCAGAAACTTTACCAGACCAGACGCAATGTGTTGTTTTCAATAGGAATGGCCGCATAGACTCATGGGTTTGAATGCTTGCCCAAAAGGGAGGGGCACTATTAGGAGGTGTGGCCTTGTGGGAGAAAGTGTGGGGGGTGGGGCTTTAAGGTCTCTTTGCCCAGAGTGACACACAGTCTCCTGCTGCTGCCTGCCAATCAAGATGTAGAACTCTAAGCTTTTCCTCCAGCACCACGTCTGCCTACATGCCGCCATGTTTCCCACCATGATGATCATGCACTGAGCCTCTAAAACTGAAAGCCAGCCCCCACTGAAATGTTTTCATTTATAAGAGTTGTGGCGATCATGGTGTCTTCTTCACAAAAATAAACCCCTAACTAAGGCACGCCACATTAATATCCATGCTTCTAGGAACATGTTTTTCAATATATACCTGTATCTTCTAAGACAGGAGATGCTTTCCGCAGAAATTTTCGCTTTCCTTTCTAAGCCTTCATCAGAATTCTCTTTAATGTTGACATTTCTACTCACAGTTTGAGATGATCCACTTCTGATGTAACTTACAACATGGCAAGAGGGGCCAAACACTATGAATGACTTAAAACTGCCTTAGTAAGTTAGAGGAACATATTATAAATATCAAGGCATAGGTTAAAAAAAAAAACTAAATAGAATGATAAAAGTATGGCTGACAAAGCAATGTGGAGGGGAATGGGTTATAAAGTATAGGGGAGGAGGAGGAGATGCCAGAAATGGAGAAGGTTGGGGGAAAAGGAGAAATGGAGAAAGAGATTGCAGATGAGATGGAAGAGGAGGAATGGAGAAGGAAGAAGAGATGAAGGAGGAAGTGGAGGAAGGGGGACATGGAAGAGGACATGAGAGAGGAGGGGGACATGGAGGAAGAGGACATGGAGAAGAAGAGGAAAGGTGAAAGAAGCATCCTGGGATAAGTAGTAAACAAATTACCAGGCTGCAAATTGAAACCTTACCACGCTGATAATTACATTATGTGTAAATATTGTCAGCCCTCCAATTAAGAGAGGCTGTTGGGCTGTATTTATAAAGCAAAGATCAACTGTACACTGTATATAAGAAACGTGATATAAATATAGTGCCACAGGTAGGCTAACACACAAACACCGACTGCAGAAAACCTGCTCTAATTGTACTGGCATTAGCGTAAGCACCAGGAATGAGGAGGGTTATCACAGCAAGATAGAAGTTTTGTTCATCAGAGATACGTGGCTGTCTTAAATGTGTGGACTCACAATAACAGAATTGTCAGGTGCATAAAAGCTTAGGGGAGCTAGAGGGGAGAGAGACAAACTCAGTCAGGATTGGAGGTTGTCATGGCACTGGATATAAGGTTAATAAGAGGTCAAAGGTGGTCTGGGTAGAGAAACCTGACCTATCAAAATAGTGGGGATAAACTGACATTTTAACATACTGCTCCAACCCCAGTAGACATGTGCCATTCACTAAGACATGCCCAAGGCTGGGCCATTAATCTTCATTAATCTAAAAGAGTTGAAATCCTAAAGAGTGACTCTTTGAATGCAGGACAATTAAATTAGAAATCAGTAGAAAAAAAAAAATAGTACCTAGATAATTACTAGATATTTAGAAACTGAACCAAAACAATTTTCCTAACTCATTTCAAAGGAAAAAATGACAAGGAGACTTAGGAAATACTCAGAGTTAAATAGAAACAGAAGCAAAATCCATCACTACCTGTGTGACGATGCTGAAAAGGGGCTTGAGAAAAGGCAGAGGAGTTTCTGTCCTCGTGTCTAATAAAGTGTCTAATACTGCATATCTGAGCTTCTGCCTCAGAAGATACAAAAGGAAGGTATTTAAGGCCAAAGTGAGTAAAAAAAAACAACTTAAAAAGCAGAAACGAATAAACCAGAAAATGGACCAAAATGACAAAATAAAACAGAGTCCTCATATTTTGAACAGAACAAGCACAGTTTAATTAAAAAAAATCTGTAATGAGCGGATTTGATCAAGATACCGAGAAGCATAACCAATGTCAAGATAGGCCAAGACTATTACTTTTTATTAATGAATGGCACAGGAAGAACAGTCTCCTGCAATGAGTTCAGCACCATAGGAAACACGGACAAATGCCTTGACTAACAAAATCCTCTAGAGCCCATTTGAAAAGAAACAAGGAACATGTGGACAGCAGGAATGGCGGTCAGGCTTGGGTGTCATCCATCAGGAGCTGTTCATCTTGTTTTATGAAGCGAGGTCTCTTAATTTTTATATGGAATGCTTGGATTCAACTAGGCTGGCCAGCCTACGTCATGGACCAACCATGCCCACTCCACTGGTGCTGGGATTGCTAGTTCACACCACCACTCCTGGATTTTTTTGCTTGGGATCTGGGAACTAAACTCAAGTCGTGATAATTGTGTGGCATGAATGAGCCACATTCCCAGCCCAGAATTGAATTCTTATTTAAAACTTCCTGATGAGAAAGATGTGTGGTCCAGGTAGCTTTGCTGGCACTTCTTTCCTTCCCTCCCTCCTTCCTTCCTTCCTTCCTTTTATTTTTAAATTCTTTTGGGAGTTGGGGGTGTCACAAAGGATGGGACAAGGAAGAACTGAGAAGGGATTGTGACTGGGATGTATGACATGAAACTCTCAGAACCGATAAAAAATGTTATGCGGGGAAAAAAAATACTTGAGGAAAAATAAAACAAAATCCAAGCTTCATACAAAATCTTTCAGGCAACACCACTGGGAGAAAATAAATGACTAATACATTGTGAGTACAGAATAGACAAAATACAACCTAGACAAAAGACACTACAAGGAAAGCGATCCATAGTCTACAATCTTCTGTGAACACAGGCACCAAATCCCTAACTACATACTAGCAAATTGAATTCAGTACGATATAAAAAGATAACACATTCTGACTAATTGGGAAGGCAATATTATTTAACCTTCAAAAATCAATCAGTATAACCTAGCATAGTCACAGAATAAAGGAAGAAGAAAAGAGCCTATGATCATTTCAATAGAAACAGGAAAAGCATCTGAAGCCTATTCATGACATAATCCCTCAGCAGACTGGGAATAAAAGGGGACTTTCTCAACCTGATAATGGACATCTAAAAAGAAACACCAAAGCTAGCATTATACTTAATGGTGAAAGACTAAATGCTTTGCCCCCTAAATTGAGAGCAAGACAAAGAAGCCTGTTCACGGCGCTTCTATTCAACAGTGTACTTGATGTCCCAGGCAGCACAAAACAAGACAGAGGCACCAAAGGCAGAAGTTGACACCATCCCCATGTAGAAAATCCTAACCAATGTACAAAGAGGGCCACTATCAGTAAGTGGGCTTGGTAAGGCCAGGATGCCACATGGACTGCAGCAATACAAAGTACATGCATTTAATTGGAAGAAGAAAAATCATCCACTTAAAGTAGCATTGAAAAACATGAAATATTTTGGTGGTAAGTTCAATGAAATAAGTCCCAGGCTCATTGCAACAACCATGGAAAATATAAAGAACAAAGAGACGCATCATCTTTAGGAATATGGATGTAATGTTCTTCCTATGTCTATCGGGTTTCTACTGGTTTATAAGTTCTATGCTATCAAAAGCTAGGACCTGGCAACTTTTCTATAGAAGTTGAAGAGATATTTCTAAAATTTGAGTGAAACAACAAGGCTTAGCACATAAGCCAGGCCAAGTGGCACACAGTTGCCATTCCCGAAGGTACTCAGCATGTGAAGGCAGGAGGATCAAGGGTTCAAGGTCATCTTTGGCTACTTAGTGAACTCCAGGCCAACCTGGTCTATGTGAGACATTGTCTCAAACAAACAAACAAACAAAAGCTAAGAAGGAATGTGTTATAGAAAAGCAAAGACTATTTTGAAAGGAAGAACAAAATGCAGGATTTCTACTCTTTGATTTAAGGGTTTGACCCTTGGCTAAAGCTGAAAGCAATGAGATCGTGGCACACCAGCACAAGGGTAGACATACAGACCGATGCAAACTATATGGCAGTATACTCACTTCCATTAGCCAGATTATTTTCTACCAAGGAACTGAACAAGCATGTAGTATTTTAGTACACCCCAAAAAGTACTATATTTAAAAACAAAGTACAGTTTTGTTTCAGCCCTGTATTGGGCAATCCAAGTATGACATGTTTTTCCCCCCAGTGGCATACACTCATGTAACTGTCACATGATGACAGTGATGGTTTCAAACTGTATTAGTTACTTGTATATTACTATGGTAAGACACCATGACTAAGACGGCTTATAGAAGGGTTTATTGTGGGCTTACAGTTCCAGTTGGGCATGTGATCATCATAGTGGGGAGCATGGCAGCAAGTAGGCAGGCATGACTGGAATATCGGCTGAGGGCTAACATTCTTATCTGTGGGTAGGAAGCAGAAAGAGCACACTGGGAATGGCACTCAAAGCCTACTACCCCCAGCGACACACTTCCTGCAATTAGACCACACCTTCTGATTCTTGCCAAACAGTTGCACCAACTGGGGACTAACCATTCAAATATGTGAGCCTATGGGGGCCATTCTCACTTGAACCTCTACACAATCATATTCAAACTTCACGATGGTGGTTCTTTCATCCTTGTTAGCAAAGATGGTGGGGAGCAGTGATCTTTGCTATCACTACTGGAGAGGCTTTAGAGGCACCGTGGATCATATCTATGTGAGATGGCAAACGTGATGACAGAAGAGTCTTCTCACTACTCCAGATCAGTCCTTGCTGTCTTTCTGCCTCTCCTCAAGCTGCCCTGGTCTCTGAAGTACAGCAGTATCCAAGTTAAGCAAAATAATAAACACCCAGTGTCACTGAGTAGTCAAGGGAAATGTTTCATGCAGCTCTTATTTCAAATGAAAAATCTGGAAATAATTAATCTGAGCAAGGAAGGTGGGGCAGAAGACAAGATGGGCTGAAGCAGGGCTTTGGGTACCAAAAGTAACCAAGCTGTGAGTACAAAGGAAAGGTCTAGAAGGAAAAAGTGCCACTCCAGAGAAGAGTGAGAAAGTGAAACAGCCTATCAATGATATAAAGAAAGAGCTTGTAAATTCAGTTTTTGGCAATCTCTCTCTCTCTCTCTCTCTCTCTCTCTCTCTCTCTCTCTCTCTCTCTCTCTCTCTCTCTCTCTCTCTCTCACACACACACACACACACACACACACACACACACACAATGTTTTGATTATACTCAATGCCTGCTCCCTTCTCTTGTCCCTCTCTGCCTACTGAATCACACCTCCTTCGTCCTTCGTGTCCTTTGTTTGTGTTATACAGAGTTTAGGGTTTCTTGCATCAGCCTGGTAGAGGTCATTAACTGGAGCATGGGCAGCTTAACAGTGTCTACACTGCTCAAACATTGTCTCCCCTTCCCCCGAGATACTATTAACTGGCAGCCTCATGAGCATCTCTCTCATCCATGAGAAGCTGATGGTCTCCATCTTTTATTGGTGTAGTACAGTAGTGTAATGGCCATGCTATGCCTGAAGGCAGCTCTCTACAACTCCCCCCCCCCCTTCTCATATTCCAGCTCTTACATTCTTTCTACTTCTTCATTCATGATGTTCCTTGGGCCTTGGCAGGATTATATAGAAGTCCCATTGAGATTTTTGATGGTCTTGGTAGATGACTAAACTCACTACAAGAGCCCTTAAGCCAAGTCTAATGCAGAGCAAGACAGACATCTTCTCCAAGGCTTGAAATGCTGAGAGGTGAGAAAGCTGTAGAAGACAAGCCTGAATCTAGCAGCTTAAGAAAATAAGCTATCTCTACAATGAAATGAGGAAACAAGAGCGGGCATGGAAGATGCTGTGAATCTAGCTGAGGCCGCTGAGCAGAGTGTATACATTAAGCGCCACATGTGCCAATAAAGAGCCTTATACTGAAGATGATGTCATCTGGGACTCCCATGCCTAGAGAAAAGTCATTCGCTGCTTTCAAGGTCTCAGAAACAGACTTGACTCTTGCTAAGAACTAGTGATGGCTGGTAACTGTAAGTTGAAGTCAGTGCTTATTTACCCTTTAGAATCATACTAAATGTGTTCAGGTTAGGCTTTATAGATGGAACAAAAGCCCAAGGTGATAGCACGCCTAATGTACAGCATGGTTACTGAATATTTTAAGCCTGCAGTTGAGACCCACTGATCAGAGAAAAAGGGCTTCATTTCAAAATACTACTGCTCATTGACAATGCACCTGGTCGCCCAAGAGCTCTGATGGGGATGGACAATGAGATTAATGTCGCTTTCAT
Source organism: Acomys russatus (assembly GCF_903995435.1). Taxonomy (NCBI): domain Eukaryota; kingdom Metazoa; phylum Chordata; class Mammalia; order Rodentia; family Muridae; genus Acomys; species Acomys russatus. The sequence continues at coordinate 22,144,734 of NC_067165.1, forward strand.
GCCTGCAGGCACAATATCCATTGTGTACCCCATGGATCAAGGAGTAATATTGACTTTCAAGTCTTATTGCCTGAGAAGTACATTCTGTACGGCTGGCACCACTGTGGGTGGTGATTTCTCTGAGGGATCCCAGCAACACACACGGAAAATCTTTTGGAAAGAATTTACCATCCTCGGTGCCATTATCAACATGGCATCAGGGGTGGAAGTCAAAATACCAACACTAAGAGGCACTTGAAAGGCAGTTGATTCCAGTTCCCACGCATGCGTGAGACGGGCCCAAGACTTCAATGGAGGGAGTAAATATGAGTGAAATGGGAATATATGGATAACCAGAAGTAGAGCCTGAAGATGTGATTGAACTCTACAAGCTCATAATAAAACTTGAATAGATGCGGTTCTCTTTTTTATTCTTTAAGGAAGTTTTATTAAGCTTATTCTGCAGATGAGAGTGTAAACTAGTACAACCACAGCAGGAATGGATAGAGAAGTTCCTCAGAGATTTAAAACTAGAACTGGCATACGATCCAGCTATAGCCCTCCTGGGCACACATTTAAGAAACTCTATATCCTACCACAGAGACAGCTATGTTCATGCTTAATGCTGCCCTATTCAATAGCAAGGAGCCAGAAGCAGCCCAGATGTCTGTCAACAGACGTGATAATGAAAATATGCCACACATACTCAGGGCCTTTCATACTGTTTGTGGGTTTTGCGATGAGAGCTGGGTGTGTGTATTTCTTTCCTTTGGATGTATGCCTGAGGTGAACAATGGGTTAGAACACAGGACATACAACCTAGGCTGTGCCTCGAGATTGTCGATGGT